>NW_017803876.1:846813-929419 GCF_001625305.1 Branchiostoma belcheri
ATAGCGATGGTCAGTTCAGTACCAAGGAGAAGTCCAGTCACAGGTATGTAATATTTTAGCAATATCCAGTTCAGCACTAAGTCAGATACAGATTTGAATGTCTGTCAGAAAACATTGTTATTGGTACTGATAGTTCCTGCCATTACTGTTCTCTGCTTCTTTTTCTTTCTGCTTTAAAGCTTCACTTATTACTTGTGTAAGTTACACTATCACATTGACTATAGTATGCTAAGACTATACAAAAGTTTCAGTCCATCCTTGGTGTGTTGTATTGCAGGGTGTCGTAGCAGAAACTCTGGGTCTGGCGGATCTTCCTCATTTCCACGTGGGAGGCACGGTACATCTCATCGCCAACAATCAGCTGGGCTTCACCACTGGTGCAGAAAGGGGGAGGTAGGCTTGGCATTTTTTCCCTTTTCAACTTTTTTTTTCCATCCTCCAACTTACTAATAATTCAATGTACTGAACAGGCTTCTTCATATTTTACATTCATCATGAAAATACTGTAGTACCACTGGTAAGATATTTGGAGTATTAGGAAAGGATCCTGCTTCAATGTACATACATTGCTTGTATATGTAATATAGTCTGCATTGAAGTATAGAGTAGAATAGAATGATGAATAGAAGGTGTGCACTGATAGTGAACCCTAGTAAGAAGAAATACCAGGATGATAGGTTCTGTAGATACAATGATCAGAATGCTGAAATTTAAAGACCTTTAATATGCTTTGAGCGTTCAGATCATTTCTCTATAGGAGGTACATGTACTTACTGTTGCTCGTACGTAACTTTGCAGATCAAGTCGTTACAGCAGTGACATTGCCAAAATGATTGACTGTGCAGTAATACATGTCAATGGAGACTACCCAGAGGTTAGTTACAGCAGCTGATACACCTTTGACAAGATTTTCAATGGAAAACCACCTTCTGATTTTCTCTGCACTGTCTTAAACAGCACCACAGAATTGTTACTGGTTAGTGTGCGTGTGCGTGTTATGTATTTTTCTTCAAGCATGAATTGATTTTCGTTTAACTCTGGCAGGAAGTCATCAAGGCTACCAAGCTGGCCATGTCCTACAGACAGACCTTCCGCAGGGATGTGATAGTGGACATGCTGTGTTTCAGGAGGTGGGTGGATGGAACAGTTACTGTAAGGCCATGTTGATTTGATTATATGGATGACATCCGCGCGCGCATGAATTTTCGGCCGTTTCCAAAAAAAAAGTCTTTAACCATACTGTAAATCGTACAAAACAGTTGCAAAACGAGCAAAAATATACCATAAGTTACAAAAAAAATTAATAGAAACTATACCAATGTCGTAGAATGCCAAAATCAAACGAAAAAAGACGAAATTGTAAAGAAATGAACTTAGAGACTAGATTATTCGCCAAACCATATTCTGTGCCATTTGCTCAACCCTCATGACCACATAGATTTCATAATGAAAAGAACTTTCTTTTTAATTCGCACGCGCGCATCAGTTTTGGGGCTCCCGGAGGATGTCATCCATATAATCAAATCAACATGGCCTAATGCCTAACCTTCTTCCTGCTGCCTAGCCCTGTAACCAATATTAATAGAGAAATGGCTACTTCAGTGTAAACGGTAGTGGTAAAGCAGTCGTTCACAACTGAGGTGAATCATATTAATTCAGTATGCTAAATAAGGTTGATATTTATTGGTACTGCCTTGATTATAAACAAATAAACAAATGAGGTTTGGCTGGATAGGCCTGTCCGGTGTCAAAATATTTTGCTGCGCATTGACCACTTTAAAACTTCTTCATAGACAAAAAAAATCCTGTATATCTGGTAAATTACTCAAAACCACTTCAAGTATTGCACTTCAAGGTTGTGATCATGATAATGTGGCTTCAATGCTTATTACTGGTGGTATTACTACAGATGGGGCCATAATGAGTTGGACGACCCATCCTTTACCCAGCCTGTGATGTACAAAGTGATCCGGGGGAGGTACGACATGGGGAAGAGTGTTCCTGATGTCTATGCTGAACAACTTGTGGTAATGATCCTGTATATTTTATCAACATGTACCTGGCATACCACACTCAAAAATGTAACACTTCACTGCATTTTTTGTAAACATTCTGTTAGACACTTGTTAATGATACAGTATATCAATAGTCAAATTCAAATTCAAAAAGATAAATGTAGTTGATGTCTTCTAGTAAACTGAGGTGCAGTGCGTATGTGTGTATATACAGGATATACAATCTGTTACTTGTACAAACATGTACATAGCCATGAAATGATTGTTAGGCCACACCAATTTAATTTCTTGGTTAACGGATTTTTTTACAAAAATAATGGAGCGGGCGGTCGAAAAAAAAAATAAAAATAAAAACAGGCCTAGGGATCCTATTATGGCCCAAAATGGTACGATAGGAGCCATGAAGTCAACACACCAGGCTGATTCAAAATTTCAACAATGAATTTTAAACTTTTAATGATACCATTGCATTGAAAGATGGAATATCTGTAACAACTAGGATGAAAGGACTGTTTTCAACTGTTCAGGGCAAAATATGAGCATTTTGCAGCTGATTCTGAATTTTTATTTTTATTTGCAAATCAGAAAAAAATGAAGCGGCGAATCCGTTAACCAAGAAATTAAATTGGTGTGGCCTTATGTCAACATTATTTTGTGCAGAATGATGGTTTGCTGACAAAAGAAGATGTAGCTAAGATCAATGCTGACTGCATGGCAAAGCTTGGAGATCACTTCAGCAGGCTGGACAGTTTCCCACCACAAGCCAGACACCTTCAGAAACAATGGACAGGACTCGTTCAAGCTTCCTCTCAGATAACAACATGGGATACGGGTAAGGTTACCTTTCAAGTTAGCCTCCCCTTTGTCTTCAACAGTTGCTTTTTTTCTCTGTAATTTACAGTGAAAGTCACTATGATACTGCTGGTCAACCAATGTCACATTTTTCTTTAGCAGTTCAGAAAAAAAGAAAATCACAAACAAACAAACATGATGTTGAAGTACATTCAAAATTTGTTTTCTGTTTACCCTCTCATTGCTTTATAGGTGTTGATGCCAACCTCTTGAAGTATGTTGGTGCCAAATCAGTGGAGGTGCCCTCAGACCTGGTAAGTTACTAACATTTATCACGTGTTAGTCAATATATATATATATATACACAAATGAATATCAGAAGAAAAACAAAAAAAACATATGCCTACAGTTGCAGGTTTGGGTAGAAGATGATTAAAAGTACTAGAAGGAAAATATCAAGGCATTCTCTATCTAGCATGTTTGCAATGAAAAGAAAGCTCCCATTCACCTCTCCAACTCACTTGTAGGCAGTTTTGGGTGAAAAAAAGCTAACACAATAACCTCTCTAACTCTCTTGTAGGCAGTGCACCCACACCTACAGAAAACACTGGTCGATGTCCGTAAGAAGAAGATGGAGGTGGGAACAGGTCTGGACTGGGCTACAGCAGAAGCACTTGCTGTGGGATCTCTGTTATATCAAGGTAAATACTGTAGTTATAGATGCTACAATATACCTCTGCAAGGAAAGAAAGGATTTGGTATTGATCCCTTTCAACAGGGCCTTCAGGCCTGCCTCTCCTATTCTGTTTCCTTCTGTTTCCTATTAAATTCATTTTAGGATGCAAGGGAAAAGGGTGTTTGTATGTTCAGCACCAAGGACAGTTGTGTTTGACTGTGTGGACGGTGTTCAACACCAAGGACAGGTCTGCCCCCATGGGTTTGGATGGTGTTCAGCACCAAGGACAGGCCTGTCCCAAGGTGTGTGGATGGTGTTTAGCACCAAGGACAGGTCTGGTCTAAAGTGTGTGGATGGTGTTCAGTACCAAGGACAGGTCTGTCCCAAGGTGTGTGGATGGTGTTCAGCACCAAGGACAGGTCTGTTTTAATGTGTGTTAATCATGTTCAGAACCAAAGATGGGTCTGCTCTCTATGCCTCAATGAGGAATGACTGCAGTGTGATAGATGTTGGTTGGCTTAAGGAATTAATCCACTCTACAATGTAATGTCTGTAGCTCTAGCTCTTAACGTTCAACTCTAAATCTGTTGGCATTAACTCAGAGCCCTTCTCTCTTGAATGATTTAATGTGCGTATCAGTGGCCAGGAAGTTGGAAGGGAAAAGATGCCTGGAGGCAGCTACCATCCACAAAACTCTCATAGCGTTCTGGCAAACTCTTTCTGCATGAGTGCCAATGCAAAAAAGACCAAAGATATGGTCATCAGTTGTCGCCGCAGCCCTGTAGTACCCCCTCCACTTACCTTGAATGGTGAGTCCGTTGAGAGAGTGACCTCCTTCAAGCTCCTTGGAATTGTGGTCAGCAACGACCTGAAGTGGGGACCTCATGTGGAGTACATGCTAGCAAAGGTCCAGCCGCGCATACACTACCTGCGCGTAGCCAGGCGCGCTGCCCTCCCAACGGAAGTGCTACTGCAAATCTACAAGTCCTTCATCCGACCTGTGTTAGAGTATGGGTCCCCCGTATGGGCCGGTCTTCCGCGCTGTCTGTCAGACGAGGTGGAAAGGATCCAGAAGCTGTGCCTCAGGATCTGCGGAGTTCCACACGGTTACTTGCCCACTCTCAAGTCCAGGAGGAGGGAGGCATCACTGAGTGAACTAAAACGAATACTAAAGGATCCTTCACACCCCTGCAATGACTTTATCCCACCAAGAGAGGAAAATGCGTACAATCTCAGGAAGAACTATCACAGCAATCAGTGTAAACTCCCACTAAGCAGAACGGACAGACATAAAAACTCATTCATTGTCAGAGCTATCAAAGACCTGTAAATGTGTATTGTATATATATTATATATGTTGTATTTTAAACTGAAAATGTTACTATTTTAATCTATGTATTCTTAATGATGTCGATTTTTAAATGATGATGTAGTTTTTAAGCGTGTAAAATGTCAATGTAATTCAGATGTGCCCGAAGTACTTCGGCACGTCTGCCATGTTGATGTTTAATAAAGATTTGATTTGATTTGATTTGATAGTGGCTGAAGCTATAATTTTTTTTATTCTGAATCTTTTGATATTAACTAAGTCCTTCTCTCTTGAAGGGTTTAACGTGCGCATCAGTGGCCAGGATGTTGGCAGGGGAACCTTCAGCCACCGACACTTCATGCTGATAGACCAGGACGACGACAGGATGCACATTCCACTCAACGACATCTCAGACAACCAGTCTGGATATCTGGAGGTGATGTCTTATATGTGAAGGCAAAACATTCAAACTTGTACAAGTGGTCACTTCTGCATACATAAGGACTACCAGGCCAGTGTGACCATGATTTAGATAATTTATCCCAATGATCATGACTTACATGTAAGCATTAAGAACCCTGTCTATAGTGACAACCTGTCTGCACAATAAGACCATTGTATCTGTACCTGTATACCCAGTATAAGTGCCCTTTGCCTTAGGTGTAGCACACCAGCTTCACAGCATGTAGCACAGCGGCAACTGGTGAACATTGAATTAACTGCCACACCTAATCTTTGCACATGTAACTACTCAGGTAAAGTGTTGTTTAAAGCTTTGAAATTGCTTTCATGTGTATCTAGAAACTTCGACCAAATTTTATCTAACATGTTCACACCTTTCTGTAGGTGGCCAACAGCTGTCTGTCAGAAGAGGCAGTGCTTGGGTTTGAGTATGGCATGAGCATTGAGAGTCCCCAGAACCTGATCATCTGGGAGGCTCAGTTTGGAGACTTCTTCAACGGTGCTCAGGTCATCATCGACACCTTTGTGTCCTCTGGAGAAAGTACGTAAAATTTCAACTTTTCAATGAATGTATTATGTGTAGATTCACATTTCTTTATCTTTACATGCCCGTAGCCAGGGGGGTTCCCCCCACAAGGCTCAAAGGTCCACTTTTTGGTCCACTTTTTATGTAAAGGTCCACTTTTTGGTCCACATAATGTAAAGGTCCACTTTTTGGTCCACATTTTTTGTAGAAAAACTGCTCCCTTTGTCATTGAATAAAAATCTATCTCTGATTTTTTCTTGGAAATTCTCTTGAAAATGCACGAAATGCCATTTTAGAAGGTTCATTTTTCAAAATTTTCCGGGGGAGCATGCCCCTGGACCCCCCTAGGAACCTTGCACCTTTGGCGCTCGCCTCGCCGCCCCCCGAGCAGTGGGAAGAACCCCCCCATTCAAAATCCTGGCTACGGGCATGCTTTAGGTGTCCTTTTTCTTCTTCATGTATCCTTGGTGTATTCTGCATGCCATCCATGTTGTAACAGAGCTTCTTGCACTTACCAGAAAAAAAATGAGTGCAAGGATGCCTGTGACAAAATGGATGACGCCCAGGCTATCCCTGGTGCAAAATAGTACCTGAGGTAAAAGGTGAGGGAAAGAGAAAGATGAGCTCTGCCTTCCAATACATGTACCATGTTCTATATACAGCCACTGCCACTATGTCCTTAAAAAAACGACTTTTAGGGACCTTTACCATCTGTAGGCACATACTAGTAGGCACACCCCATCCTGTACTGAGCTAACGAAAGGGTATGTCACCCCGTAAGGGTCAGTAACCCTGACCGCCAATACGGGTTTCTCTTTTTAGCGAACGCCCACGAAAGCCCAAAAATTGTCGCACGAATCTTAAAATTTTTTGTGTGGTCATGTCCAGAGTGTGCTCGCGGGTGTCCATGCCAAGTTTGAATCGAATCCATCGAGCCGAACTTAAATAAATCGAAATTTACTGGTTTTTTTCTCTTCTTGGCGAACGCCCACTTTACTTCCGGGTTCGCTGCGAACGCCCACTACTCTTTGCAAAATTTCGGCCCTCGCGCAACGCCGGCAAAATCCACCACCACAAATATGTTCCTATATGCCTCCCCTGAATTTCTGACAAGTTTCCGTGCTTTACGTGCTTTTAAAGTACCCATTTTTTGACAAAATATGCGCTGCGACGAGCTCGCCGCCTCGGCGTATACGTTTCACCTGGTCACATGACTTGCGGTCGGGGACTGTTCGGTAATTTCATGATCAGCGGGAGGGAGGAAGGGTTGCAGAAAAACGCAATCTACCGCACAAAACATAAATGATTTCCTTTCTTACATAATTTTCACCTCGGTTCTAGTAGTGACACCGCCGAATAAAGTACGCACTTTTGAAAACTTTTCAAAATACAAAAAGTACCTTATTTGAGGTTTTCCCCGACAAATCCAACGACTACCGACGAATATAGCGAAAACCGGCAAGGAGAATTGCACTACATCGATTCGTACATAAAATGTCGGATGATAATGTTGACGCGTGAAAATAAAGTTAAACTTTAATAAATGAACGTATTTCATGTGTGTATCGTCGATATTGACACGAAGTTGCGGTAAAACGAGAAGATGCAAGGTAAGATAATGTAGGTCACTCACGTCGCGGTGCTCGGTCAAGCTGACGGGATGGTCGCCAGCCAGCCGCCGATATCTCAGTGGAACCCCGGCCGAAAATAAATACCCCCGTAAGTATGAACGAAATTCTATTAAATAGATTTATGAGTGGTAAGATGGTAAGATTTAAAATGGTCCGCAAGTCGTCGTAACGTAGTGAATAACGTTACTAGTATAACATGACAGTTGCGCTTCAACTGATGGTCAGTTCTGATGCACTTTCGGCTATAGTTAAACACAGAAATCTTCAACAAATGTTATAGCCATGCCGTTACAAAGGTTGAAATGACACACATCATTTTACTACGTATCACAAATCTATTTAAATATAAACAAATGCCGCAGAAAATTATTTTGTAGCGGGACTATACCAGCCAGTATTACGTTAAAATGATGGGTAGATGTACAAGGCATGGCCTTACAATGATAGGGTTTTTTGGGCGAAGTCTTTGAAATCCTTTGCTGCCCGCCGGTGGGTGGGGCCCATGTGCGTGCTGCTGTGGGCGTGACGCCGCTTTGTCTGACCAGGACGTGCCGTCGTCTTGACAACACAACGTGGGAAGCAAGCGGCCAGAAGCATTCAATGCTGCAAAGTTTTTATTCCTTTGATTTTGTGACATGAGCAGTAGTTTACTAAACGAGATATTTTTCAAAAACTCTTTCGCTCGCGTCTCAGCAGTCTCGTTGTTGTTTTGGGTTCGGTGTCAAATTTTAAATACGGTAGCACATTAAAATTCCCCGCCCGGTCGAACTTCTCCGCCTCGATCATTTGTTGCTCACTGATGGGGCGGTCAATCAGCGCGGACGTGGTTTACAACGAACGTGGCGAGCGGCGCCGACAAAAATTTAGGGCCCCCTCCGTACTGTAACGTTGCGTCTGTCTATAGTTCAGCAGAACAATTTTACAACATGGTAATTGTCGCCGGCGGTGTCACTACTAGAACCGAGGTGAAAATTATGTAAGAAAGGAAATCATTTATGTTTGATCTTACAAACACGAAATTCTGCCCCTTTTGTGCGGTAGATTGCGTTTTTCTGCCCTTCCTGTCCTCCCTCCCGCTGATCATGAAATTATCGAACAGTCCCCGACCGCAAGTCATGTGACCAGGTGAAACGTATACGCCGAGGCGGCGAGCACGTCGCAGCGCATATTTTGTAAAAAAAATGGGTACTTTAAAAGCACGTAAAGCACGGAAACTTGTCAGAACTTCAGGGGAGGCATATAGGAACATATTTGTGGTGGTGGATTTTGCCGGCGTTGCGCGAGGGCCGAAATTTTGCAAAGAGTAGTGGGCGTTCGCAGCGAACCCGGAAGTAAAGTGGGCGTTCGCCAAGAAGAGAAAAAAACCAGTAAATTTCGATTTATTTAAGTTCGGCTCGATGGATTCGATTCAAACTTGGCATGGACACCCGCGAGCACACTCTGGACATGACCACACAAAAAATTTTAAGATTCGTGCGACAATTTTTGGGCTTTCGTGGGCGTTCGCTAAAAAGAGAATGCGGCCAATACAGTAGACTGATGGTGACTAATGATGAAGTGTCCTTATGGGAAACAGGTATATTTCAATTTTCAATTTCAATTTTCAATTTCAATTCTTTTTGTATGTAAAAATCAAAATATGATAATCAAAGCAAAGAGCAATGAACCTAAAGTCACTTGCAGTTGTTGCAATGTTATGCAAGTCTTCCATGTTGCTTGTCAGCAGTGTTTTGTGTCTGTGTTTTGTGTGTACTACGTGATTTCACGTAACAGTTCACGTCATTTGTTTTCCTACCTGATGATTATGTCAACACCCACCCTCCCACTAAAGGATGTTGACACAGGCAGGCCTAATGGCCGACCATTTCCCCATCTGCTGTAGGAGGAAAGTAAACACAGGAATCGCCAGTAGCTCTCCTGATGACTTTTACATCAGCAGGTTTTGTCCACAGGGTACATATTACACAACTACATTGTATGTTTCATACACTTCTGACGCACACTTGCAAACTGTTTTCAATTTTGATGCGGCTTTGTAAATTCAATTCAAAATTAAACAACAGCAATCTACACAGAGCTACTTATAGCTACACATAGCTGACATCCAAAAGATTAAAGCAGCATTTACATATGAATTGAAATACAATTTAATACTAAATGTTGTCATCATGAAAGATCAAAAGCAAATTCTGTAATCAGAAATTTAGTAATGGTATCTCATATGCTACCAATAGTCATATCCGACAAAAGAAATTACTTCATCTTTATGACTGTCTGTAGTTATAAGGGATTGAGTCTTGTGATTGATATTTCAAGTACCTTTGATATACATACATAAATGTAAAATGAACGTCAATACTAATACATACAGGTGCAGTAGTTTACACTACTATGTCATGGCAATGGTGTACATTTCATTGCAGTCAGTTAACTATAGTGCATTATGATTAGTGTTGTCAGACATACCAACTTCAAAGTCTGATTTTCTGGTAAGTTGGCTAGCCTTCGGTCAATGTGAGTTACCGGTACAAATTTCCCCTGGAACTAATAGTAGACAGCTCAATTTGCGATATGTGTCCCACTGTATTCCTTGATGCTCTGGACCCATGCCTGCGAACAGCCGTGTTGCTGCCCTGTCCCTCCTTTCTACAAATCTTGCAAAACATGCTGTAAAACGCCTTTCTGAATGCCTTGTCCCTGTATGCATACACGATAGGGTTTACAGCAGAATTTGTGAAAGGCAACATGTACACCAAGCCAAAGAATGTCCTCGAATCCAAGCCTATCTTTCCGGTGATGATCGTGAGCCACATTATCAGTATCATCGGCAGCCAGCACACCAGCAGGCAGCCCAGGATGATGCTGAGAGTTTTGACGGCTTTCAGGGTGCCGAGGAACACGTTCTGCCTCCGTTGCTCAGTGGTCATCATCGGCTGCACGGCCGAGATCCTCTGTGTCTGCCTCCGGGCCGCCCGGAAAACCAGACTGTACATGACGATGATGCACACCAGAGAGATGAAGACTGGGGTGATGAAGAAGTGGCCGATGTTGTAGTGGTTGAATATGTCCATGACGTTGCACTCCCCCGTCTTCAGAAACTGCAGCGGGTAGCAGAGGTTGAGCAGCTGCGACATGCCGGCGCAACAGGCCAGCAGCCACACCAGGACCAGCAGTCCTGTCCTCGCCTTCCAGGTCATGATGGTGTGGTAGTGCAGCGGCTTCATGACGGCTACGTACCGGTCAATGGACAGGGCGAGAAGGTTAAAGACAGAGGCACAGAAGATACTGATCAGCGTGATCCAGTAGAAGAGGCAGTTTCCATAGTCCTCGGTCACAAGCGGATGCCCGTGGAGCGTGGAAAAGATGTGGAACGTTCCTGCGATCACGCCAATGATCATGTCTGCCACTGACAGGCTGACGATGTAAAAGTTTGTGGCGACTTGCAGCTTTCTCGTGACGGCAACGGCTAGAATGACCAGGCTGTTCCCAATTAGTGTGATCAGGCAAATGGGGCCGTTCACAAACACGAGCAGCAGTATTCTGGCCTGCATGTCCAAGTAGAGTTCATCTGTCCATTCTAACCTTCCGTGGCACGCCTCAGATGTGTTTCTGATGGAGTCATTGTACATGTAGGAAAAGTTTGCAATTTTCAGGCATGAAGACATGTTTGTGTGTCTTGAACTAGTGACTGTACCCCTTTGGAAAACTGTTCCTTGCTTGTATGAACTTTCTCAGTATCTCAAACTTTGACTGGATCCATGTACTCTCCTTATGACTGGTACCTTTCCTTCTCTGCTCTCGTAGTCTTGTATGACAAAAAACACAAAAGATGGGAGCTTACCTAGTCTGCTCCTTGTCTTCATAAAAAAGTCCTGCCCAGTGTCTTACAATGTGCTAAAAGACATTCAGAAACCCAGCAAAAGAAACCTGTCTTGCACTCTAGTGGTGAACCTTTTGTCTTGCTGATGTCCCTAGCTGGCCCTTGTCTCCACCTGTTGTGTCCCCACAGTTGCACCGCTTGTTTGAGTTTAACTTAGCATATTTCCTTTGCTTTATATCCCCACAACAAGTGGCTATGTGACCAGTACCACATAACCTGGCTGGTGCTTGTTTACCTTGCTAATGGGTGATAATTCACCTGGAAGGTAGCCATGGAAAAGTGTAGGAGGGAGTTTCCGTGTAGTTCCAAGGAAGGCTGAGCACCGGTTTGCTCTGCTCTTACCAGGCTGAGTTGTAATTTCTTCCGTCTTGACAATGACCATCACCAACGTCATAACAAAGGAATACATGGGAACCGGAATGTGCTAATGTCACCATTAAAGCTCTGGTAATGCTCTGTAGGACATCCGAGAAGTGGAAGAGATGTGGATGTTGATGGTGGCACATTGTGCTACTCTATTTGACTTGTCTAGTTAGAGCGTAAAAGATCATTCTCCTGATATTTACAATGTATGAAATTGAATACAAATAGATTTTGAATCATAATTATAGCAAAATGATTCATGGATAGTAGGCCATGTTTCTCTAACTTAGGCCATGTTGATTTGATTATATGGATGACATCTTCCGGGAGCCCCAAAACTGATGCGCGCGTGCGAATAAAAAAAAAGTTTTGCAAAAAAAAAAGTTCTTTTCATTATGAAATCTACGTGGTCATGAGGGTTGAACAAATGGCACAGAATATGGTTTGGTGAATAATCTAGTCTTCAAGTTCATTTCTTTACAATTTCGTCTTTTTTCGTTTGATTTTGGCATTCTACGACATTGGTATAGTTTTTATTAATTTTTTTTGTAATTTATGGTATATTTTTGCTCATTTTGCAACTGTTTTGTACGATTTACAGTATGGTTGAAAACTTTTTTTTTTGGAAACGGCCGAAAATTCATGCGCGCGCGGATGTCATCCATATAATCAAATCAACATGGCCTTAGCCTTGTGAAGTTTTTGTAGGAAACTATTCTTCACAGTTAAGTATTTGGTTATCTGTGTAATGTCATTGGTTATTCTCAATGTCCATTATTCTGTTTACACAAATCCCAAAATAGGAACCTTTTAAGAAGTAATTAAGAATAACCTTCACTTTAAATACACAAACATACTTAAGGTCGCAACTACAAACATGTATAAGTGTTGTCCATTCTACTTCTGAAAAGAGCTTAAATTAAATAGTATATTTTATTCAAACTATACCAACGTTTAGCTAAAGGGAAAAAAAGGCATGGGAGAAGTGAGGATGTCTTTCTTCTTGTAGCAGTTTCAGTTTTTTTATTTTGTCAGCAGTAACACTCGGGTAGATAAAAACCAGCTTTTCAGGCAATGCTGGGTATACAAAGCATGAATAACAGACTGTACAATACAAACATACATGCACTGTATGACGAAATCACATACAGTACAGAATGACATAACACAAAAAAATTACACAGTTTCACAAACATATGTGTACTAATTAAATGTGCCTGTCTTGTTTGTCCAGCAAAGTGGCTGCTGCAGAGTGGGTTGACCATCCTTCTCCCACATGGCATGGACGGGGCCGGACCAGAGCACTCCTCCTGCAGGATAGAGAGGTGGCTACAGGTTCGTATTTCATATTCATCCATGTGATGCCTGCAAAACTCTATGCTTACATTCGTTATTGTTGATGCCAACAAATTTTTATACTCTTGCATAATGATATATTGTTTTATGCTGTTTATACAATGTATTTTAATCAATTACACTCAGTGATTTACGTAGCCTGGGTGCCATCTGATTTATAACGGCAACCCTGTAAAGAGCACTGTAAAATCAAGGCAGTTCAGTCCCGGTAAAAACTGCAAGTTTGATTGAACAATAAAGTTTGAAGTGCACTTTACACTTTATGCAACATTCATAAATATTACTTATGTTTAATATCACATTTAATGGCGCCCTCGTAAATTTGAATAGGTGTAGGTGTTTGTGTTTGATGATTGATGAATGATTAACAGACAGTCAACAAAAAAGCTTTTTAGTCAACAAATAAATATAATTATGTTTCCCTCCAAAGGGAAAGATCCTGTTTACTTTGCTGGGGACTAAAGACTGAAGCTTGGTGTACCCAAATTTAGTGTTATCTCAAATAGTCGGGTGTAAAACAACAAAACAGTGGGTCAAGTCTCACAAAATCCCAACTAAGCTCATAGCAGTGTGGGCATAAGTTACTCAAAATTCTTGGTGCTTGTTGCACATTACTGTAAATTCATAAACCCTACCTAATACATTGTATATTACGTATAGTAAAAATTCAGTCACTAGCCAATTACAAATTGCATAGAATTACCCCAGGCCCCAGAAGTTGCACTGGGTATAAATTTTTAACTCTGGACAGGTCAAACAAAAAAAGCTGGACCAGTACCCCATATGCATTCAGAACAAAACTTCTTTTAAAAATGTCATGAAGGAAACTGGCAAATGTTGGCCCAGTGTTGTATTGTTGCCATCATTATGTACTGTCTGTTGGTATGTATTTCTCTCCTGTACGAGAGATCACCATGATGTTACGGCCAGCTAGTGGTAGGCATTAAGCAGGCAACGGTTGATTTGCCTGCCAATAATTTGAAAGTATGTATCTGTACATGTACAATGTGTATCTGTATAGCCAGTAAAACTGCCCTTCGGTGTAACACACCAGCTTCGCAGACACGCGGCATGGCGGCAGCTGGCTACATTACAGCGAACGACTTGTTACACCTAATCCTTGAACATCTAACTCTAAACATTGTTTAAAGCCATCTAATGATAATGCCCCTACTGTACTTGGTGACAGCGAGTTCCACTCTGCAATACTTCTAGGAAAGAATGAATATGTGATGTAAACAAAAACAGATATTGCTTGCATTGTGCCCCCTTCCCAGTTGTGTGACAGTAAGGAGGATGGAGTGGACGGGGATAACGTCAACATGCAGCTGGTGAACCCCACCACACCTGCACAGTACTTCCACCTGATCAGGAGACAGGTAAGGATACTTGTGCTTTAAACCATGCTCCTTCCTGGTATCTCTACAGTGCTGGAGAATTTTGGAGAAATCCTTATGAATCATATGATGTTTGTTTCAATTACATGTACAACAAGAAGGCAGTTATCACTATCAAAAAGGCCACAAAGGTCACAAAATGTAAGCTGCCAGAAAAAGATCTGGGGCCAGTAAAACACCCTTAAGCCAGCCAGTGCTAACCAGGCTAGCTTCACACATTGTTGGATCACTAAAACACTGACAGTACTGTCTTTCTTTATGCTATACAATACTAATACTGTGTTGAAATGTAACAACAATTAACATCATTCTGAAACAACTAATCCATATGCAACCTTTAAATCCTGTTGAGTTTCAGGTTTTATTAATAAAGTCAACCAAGCTGAATTACACTGATTTTTACAATTTTGTACAAAGCAAATACAAATACACATTTACATTACAAATTATACATATACAGACACGCTGACAAACATGTTACAAAGCCACACATGGGCACTGAAGTGAAGTCCAGAGAGCCTTGAAAAGTCATTACTGCAAGGATTCATTGTACAGGCATATTGCCTTATGTAGGAAAGAGTTTTTCAGTCTTTTTGTGTGGGCTGCTGGTACTGTGAGTGCAGTTCCATTTCTTAAGGTCCTCCCAGTGGCCGTTGTCCTGGCCGACGGAACCAGGTCATGGAGGGGGTGACCCTCGTCCAGCATGTTCTTAAGTAGTTTCACTGCCGCCACCTCTCGCCTTTCCTTCAGCGTTGGCAGAGGAGGCACCTCACGTCTTCCCCCCAGTGAGATGATCCGGAGTGCTCTCCGTTGTACTCTTTCAATCAGTCTTTCCTGCTCCTTGTTACTAAGTCAATAACTCACTGCGTAGATGAGCCAAAAGGCTAAATACTTGATGTGATGTAAATTCTAGACATGTCATTTCCCATCCCTGATGATGTAGTGATCCTTACCATAGCTATTTTGCCAATACACAGATGGTGAGAAACTTCAGAAAGCCTTTGGTAGTTGTTGGGCCCAAGATACTTCTCAGACTTCCAGTAAGTTAACATCCTTTTTTCTTAATGTACAGTCTGTACATGTATAGGATTATTGTAAAGTGTGTATTATAAATGTTACTTTATGTAACTGTCAGAATGCTTCCATTGTTTGAAAATCACTGCGGTTTGGATAATATATGATTGTTCTTGCATGTATGTCCATGCTTATTCTGAAATGATTTTGCAGGCTGCTACTTCCACACTAGAAGACATGGCACCTGGCACTTTCTTTAAACCTGTATTAGGAGACCAAGGAGCAGACCCAACAAGGTAAAGCAGTCATAGGAGGAGTAGTTTATTTAAAGGCCCTCTGACACAGCCAGACACACATTCATCGTATAATTTTCAGTTGCTGGCATGTCAATTCCAAATGTCTTTTTCTTTTGTCACGTTTTCGCTGGTCAATACATGTATCACCTTTTACACATAATCAAGAATTATGCACAGCAACTGACAAATAAAGATTTTATATTTCATGATTTCTTCGTGACAAATCAATGTTGTCTTGTCTCCTGTTTTCAGAGTGACCAGGGTGGTGTTCTGTAGCGGTAAGCACTACTACGGCTTGGCTAAAGAGAGGGAGGCCAGAGGTGCTGCTGAGGTGGCAATCATCAGAATAGAGGTAGATTCAACATGTGGAAATTTATCAATATTGTATATGTTGTAGTATCATAGTAACATACAGATATAAAACATTTTAAGTGGAACAGAGCGACGGAAATAAACCCAGTCTATTGATTCTTTCTTCTCCTGTAATACAGGAACTCTGTCCATTTCCAATGGAGGCCATCAGGGAAGAAATGAAGAAATACTCCAAAGCTACAGGTAAGATCAACAAAGCTTTAAATTTGTAATTTCTCCCATCAAATATCATATAGGCCAAATGTTTCAACTTAAAGGCCAAATGTTTCAAACTCAAAGGCCATGCATCCACCATAGCTGAGTTTTAAAACATGCAGTAATCTTGTGCCCTTCACTTTAAACTCAGGATCCAGAAAATATTTGCCTTACATTTTCAACAGTTCGGTTTGCCCTCACCAACCAAAACAAACAATAAGTGGAAGTTGCATTAACGTAGCCTAAATTGAAGTCCTGGCCTCCTGCCCAGAAACTGTTGAAGCAGCATTTTGTTTTTGAAACAAACTAGAGGTGAAGATCAGGTGCGTGCACTATGTGAACTTTGTAGCAGCGGCGTTAGTTGTTTTTTTTGGTGAGCGACACAAGTTATGCTTTGCCGCCAAGGGAGTTTTGTTGGGGAGAGAATGGGGCGAAACCATTCTCTCCGAGGCATAACTCGCATCACTCACCAAAAAAAAAAATGCCGCCACCCCATACAAGTCTGCAAAGGAGACTGCACTTTGATGCTCACGTGTAGATGGGCAATGCATGGAAATAAACCTGTTGCATGCCACAAAGAAAGTTGCACAAGTTTTTATTACCAGTATGTGACATGCACTGTTGTTTTTTTCATTCACAGAATTCATTTGGAGTCAAGAAGAGCATAGGAACATGGGTGCATGGTCATTCATTCACCCAAGATTCGAAAATCTTTTAGCATGCAAGGTAACTATCTATGCAGACACACTTTTCAACAACATTAATGAAAATGGTCATTGAGACATCACAGAAAAGTGTAAGTTTGAGAAAAAAAACATTCTAAGGGGTAATTTGTGATGATTGTTACTATGTAAGCATACTACTGACTTACATATCAAGGCAAAGGGGTAATATGAAAATTAATGGACCCAAGACTTTTTTATCAAAATGAAATATAAATTTAAGTTTTCATGATTCAAGTGACTATCTTACGTTGCTATATCATGCATCAATTATGCAATTGTTAAAAGCAATTTCATATTGGTGTGCACTTGTATGTATTGCTTACATGAAACACAACTCATCAGATCATTCCAGAAACTGTTATTGCCGAGAGGCTAATAACAGTTTCTAAAATATTGAACGTTTTGTTTGCTAGCTGAAGTATGCAGGGCGTGGCACCCTGGCAACCCCTGCAGTGGGAGTGGGGGAGGTCCACCAGGCGGAGGCCAAGCAAGTCATCACAGATGCCTTCGCATAGCAGGATTTCAAGCAGCTACATTGTATAGACTAGTGTATTATTAGGTCTTGTTTTACCTCATCAGATGCCTTAACATAGCAAGATTTCAAGCTAGTATAGTGTATCATTAGGTTTTATCACATCAGATGCTTCATATCACAAAAACATCCCCATTCATAGTGTTTGTCTTAGAACACTATTATGTCAAACTTGGGAAAAGAGATTTAAGTTTTCCAAAAAGGAAGCATATGTTCAAAAATTGTTAAGGTTAAGAGAATGTTACTGTGCATGTATTATTTTATCTTGAAATCAATGAATAAATTTAAAGAAATTTCTTACCTCCCAACTCTACAATATAAATTTTAATGTTTTTGTGACATAAGCTCAAAAAGCTACATCACAAGGGATAATGTGATATGTTGCCATGTATTAAATGTAGCAACACAAAAATTTGTCTTGGATAGTCGCATTTTAGTTATCAGTAATATTGATGGAAGTCTAAAAGACAAATGAATACTTTCTTTTGGGCTTAGTATAACTATCACATTGACTTGCATAGTTTGGGTATCATAAGCTTCTAGTTACATACATCTACAGTATGAAACACTGAAAAAGAACATACTTATCTCTTTCATCTGATTTATTATTTACAATGCATGCCCTACTTACATGTTGTCAGAATTACAAAACAAGAAAGGCGTTACATGTTTTTGTTTCTGTTCTAGAGCCAGTGACCACCTTCTAATAGACAAAAGTAAAAATGGTAGAAGTTTTCAATGTAGATCACTTGCCTTAACTTTTTATGTCTGTAAACCATGTAATCAAGTCTGATAAATGTGGAAACAGGTTTTGAAAGTGAAAAAATAGTTCAAGAACTTGAAAAAGACACTTTTGTTGATACATGTATGATGTTCCTTTAGATTAGAAGAACTGACATGAACAACTACTATGGTGATGAATCTTCAACTTTTACTCTGGTGTGTGACCCATTTTGGCTGATGTTCTTGTCCACTGGTGAATGAATCTGTAAAGGAAAAAAACAATGCAACGTATAAATAATTATACATGCACATGTATTAGAACCCTTACCAGCAGACTCCTAACGACCATATGCAAACTTTGTCTGCCTTATGTGTGTTTCTGTGATACCATGGCCACCTCCCTGCCGCCGTCCTAGCTCATTAGGCCACGGTAGACGAACCTTGAGCTTAAAGTGGAGCTGGTTCTGTGCACATCGGTCTTCACTTTAAATAAAACCTCTGCGCAGGCCTGAAGGAAACATTCACGCCTATGGCCAACCTCGCCAATCTACCTAGGACAAGCCATGATGTGGGTGTAAGAATACTTACTCTTCGTTTATAGATTTAGTAGGCCGTTAAACATGTAATATGTGCATTTGTTATATTTTGTCTGATGATGTCAGTAAAAAGTGGCCTGCATGCAAGTTTGAGCTTCTCATCAATAAACAAACAAAGGTTCAAACAAATAAATTCAGCATTCCGTAGGTCATGAGTTCAATCCCCGGCCGAGTCATACCACTTTGAAAATGGTAACGTTACATACTGCTTTCTCTGCTTAGCACTCAGCATTTGGGAAATAGTATGGGAGTTACACACAACACTATGCCTCCTGCTGTAGTGATTACACTGTTGTGTGGCCCAGGTCTATTGAAAACAGAGATGGGCGCCACCCTATGACTAGTCACTTAAGGAGGGAAGGCTCTTTAACTTTTTAAACAAACAAACATGCAAACAAACTTACTGCCTTGGTGATCTCCAGCCAGTGCAAGGCCTTCTGAAGGCCATCGTTCTTACTGGGAGGGGTCTCCATGTTCCAGTAGGTAAACTCCTGGAACTTCTGGGCTGCATGGAATACTCTGGCCTGATACAAGACAATGGATGGGAAAAATAGGCCAGTAAACAGTTTGGACTGTGCATGCATGGTCCAGATGTATTTTATTTCATGTCTCAGAGACCTTCAACATTGCTATATTACTAACACGCATCACAATGTGCATGTACAGTATAAACTGCAAACTGACTTATTCAACTGTCAAAAACTATGCTAATGACAAAGGCTAGCTATTGATAGGCTAGCCTGATTAAGAGTTTTTTCTACACTTTATTTTCTAGGCATTCTTTTTCTACACACTCTTCTACACTAAGCCCAGAACTGATAAAAAATACGGCCCAGTATAATTACCTTCGCCAAGAAGGTTATGTTTTCAGGGGCGTTCGTGTATGTGTGTGTGTGTGTGTGTGTCTGTCTGTCTGTCAACACGATAACTTGAGAAGGTCTTGATGGATTGTCTTGATACTTGGTAGGTGGGTAGGTCTTGATGAGACCTCAAAATGATTAGATTTTGGGCCACCTGGCGGCTTGTCATGGTACTGCAGCAGAACTTCCGGTTTTGATATCTCAAGATCCAGACATGCTAGGGTGACGAAATTTAGAGGGTAGATAGCTCTTGTGCTGGGGATAAAGTGACATGAGTTTGAGCCCCCTAGTTGCTTGCTCTAGAACTGCAGGGGGGTTTAATGGACAAATGTTTAAAGGGGGATAACTCAAGAACCGATGGATGGATCATCGTGATTTTTGGTATGTAGGTAGCTTGAGTGATGCTTGACATAATGATATTACAATTATGCAAATATGGATGTAATTTGCATAATTAATGAGGAAATTCTATTTATCAGCTGCATTCCATAATAGGAAGTTCAAGCTTGTGACATATCTTATTAAGAATGAGAGAAACACAGGCAGATATCGATTATGCAAATGAAGACTTAATTTGCATAATTAATGAGAAAATATTATAATTGCATAGTGGTAACTGCCTGGAATTTTATACTTGGGGTGTTTGAAAGTTAAGTTAAGATGAACATAATTAAACATAACTTATTCAAAAAAGCACCTCATTTGCATAATTTATGAGAAAATTTCATCATGGCATTCTTTGTTAAGATAAGACTGTCTTTTGGTGGAGAATATGATCAACAGATATAATTCATACAAATGAGGATCTTATTTGCATAATTAGGGGGATTAATATAATTTCTTAATCATAAAAGCTAACATCATTTGGCGAAGGTATGAGATCGTGGAACTCTAGTTTGCTATAGAAATATGCTGTTATCATTATCAATTAGGTGAGGATGAAACAATAGTGACATAATTTGTGACCTCACCTCCTCGTCTGACACTGCCTTGTGCTTTTCCTTCAGAACTAATCCCGTGTAACCGTCTGGCAGGGCAACGTTTTCTCCTCTCAGCTCCCGTCCACGAAACGATGCCTGAAGCGCTTCATGAAGTAAAAAGGTTGTGTCAGTTGCAGAAGAATTTACTTTTATTTCAAACCTATTAAAGATACCCAATGCAGGTTTAAGGCTAGAAAAACTGATTTTATAAAGTCAATTGTTGATAGAATATTTCTACTGAAAGTGCAATAAAGTCACATGAGTAGTGTGGGTACCATCCAGAAAAGGACTCAACTTGGGGCTTATTTCTGCAGTGCTTTTACATGCCCAGTATATGCAAATATGCTAACTATTATGTGGGGCAGTATCCTATATCATACATACCAAGTTTATCATATATATCAAATTTATCAGATATAATAACTTATAAATTTGAATATTTTCAGCCTTTTGCCAGCCTTTATGGTAGATGGGGGGGGGGGTCAGAATGTCAACTGAAGAAAGTGCCCTGACAGAGACCAGTTTGTACAGATATGGGTTCCTGATAAGAATGAAGCACTTGATCTCCAAGCAGATTCGGTGGGGCAAGGGGACTTGGAGCGAACGTTGGATACAGGCGGCCAAATATGGATACAGGCGGGCGCTACAGGCGGCCAACATATTAAGTCCCCTTGCCCCACCGAATCTGCTTGGAGATTTAGTATTTCTCACCTCCTTGCCCGCTGTCCCTGACGCCCGGCGTGAAGAAGCGGGTTACCTGCGCGGGGCCGGTGTGCTCCACCTCGCACGGGAGGAGGTGCAGCTTCGCCGCCGCCGCTGTCTCGCCACTCACCCCGCTCAGATCAACTTCCACAGACATGCTGGTGGCTACAGACTGTTCTAACTGCTGCTAGTGATGTGATACGCGACTCAAGTTCACTTCATGAACAAGACAGATAGTTCTTTGCGGGAGCTAAGAGCTGATGCCTCACAAAACACTGAAGATTTCCCGCGTTTATTTAGGTCAAAGGGCACTAAAGGGATGGTTAAAACCATTACGCTGTAGGAGGGGATCCAATCTTGTATCGTAACGACTGTTCACTAACACAGATTTCATATGGACTGGATGGTAACTTAGTGATTACTATATAATTATTTTCATATAACTGTAATAAAGAGTACTGTATCTTTCGTTTGAAAACTATCTTTGACCTTAATTTCTTCAGACTTACCTTGTACACAATGGTCTAGTCCTTGCAATGGCGGTGAGGAAAAACATGTGAACCTTAGTGCCTTCGACCTTCACGTGTAATCGCAATCGTTAGCTGCTAACTGGAGAAGATAAACTGTTGACCGGTATGGCCGACGACAAGTGGCATTGGATGAAGAATGCGCCGCCAAAGAAGGACAGCAAAAAGGGATTTTTCTCGAGCCTGGCGGACGCTGTCCGTGGGAGAGGTCCCAGTCCGGACAAGGCCTCCCTGTTGGCTTCGAAATTCTCCAAGGCGTATGCCCTGGGTGTGTGGACGCTGTGTGTCGCCGCTGGCGTGCACTGGTACTATCACAGAGACGACAAACCGATATCTGACGAGAGCGTGTCGACTTCATTCGCCATGACTCCCGATCACACGTGGGAGAAGAAGACAGTTGTAGGGACGTTCACTTTCGAAGGGTACAAACCGTCAGGTAAGTGTTGAAGATACATTCTTTTGATCTGTATAATTTGGCTAGATCAACTTACTATTACGGATTTCCAAGTAATATCTTGGCCCATCATGATACACGGTGGAACTCTTTACACAGTTGTGCAGTTGTTAGAGGTTGGTAATTGAATGTCTTCAATATTATACACAACTGATGGCAGAATAGAAGAAAGCCATGTATATTTGATACCGTTACCACCGATTGGCCCTGGATATAATATAAAAATTGCGTACATTTTTGCTAATATAACATTATTGAAGGAATAATGACAGGACCAGTATAAACTGTTTGTAGCTTATTGCAATTTTGACTTTTAAACTGCAAACTTGTACCCTCTTTTTACAGATATCAATCCAAATAGGGTTCGAATATTCAAGCGGAAGGTCAAAGATTGGTGGAACACTAATATGAACAGTGATGCCAGTGTGGACGAAAAACATGCAGAACATAACAAGGGGACAACATGAAGACCGTACATAGGGGATACCTTTGGTTATCTACATATACCTTGCAGTGACTGTAAGTGAAAGCAGATGACATATCCAAACATTTCTTCTGTGAATATCACTTGGATTGACACCCAATATAAAAGGCTTCAACTGTGATCCATGAATGCAGAGGCAAACATAAATGCCCAGATGTGTAAGGCTTAGAGCTGTGTACCGGTACGCAGTACCGATACTGTACCGGTAAAATTGATTAGGTACAGGTCCAAAATACCTAATCCCTCAGTACCGGTACTGTACCTAAACAATTTCACACCAATGTTATGCCTATTTGTGACCTCAAATGTGTAAATAGCTGGTTAACAATGGGTCCCTGTGTAAGGACAGTGTGTTCATGAAAACAAAAACATATATATAGCCTATATTTTATCTGAGCATTCGCCATAAACAAAGAATAAACCTTAACTATCAAGTTTATTTATGTTTTTTTTTGTTATTGAAGGAGTTCAGAAGAGCATATAAATTGGTCGAATTGTTCAGGTACAGGTTCAGGTCCGGACCTGTACCTAAACCTGTGTACCTGTACCTGTACCTGTACCTAAAATTTGTTTAGGTACACAGCTCTAGTAAGGCTACTGATGGTAAATAGATCATAACGTTAAATACCATGAAATATAGTTAACGTTACATGTAATAGTAAATGAACAGAAAACTTTATTGTGTTGCTCTGACAAAAAGTATTTTATATCTCATAGGAATTTGCCCCTACAAATCAACAATAATTTTAAGGAAACAGTATCAGTAATTTTATTCGACCTAGCCAGGCTGACTCGTGTTAGTTAGGCTGTCCTCATGGAAATCTGTATCTGTATCTGTATAGCCGGTATAACCACCTTTCGGCGTAACACACCAGCTTCGCAGGCACGCGGCGCGGCGGCAGCTGGCTATATTACACCGATCGACTTGTTACACCTAACCCTTGAACTTCTAGCTCTAGACATTGTTTAAAGCTATCTATTGACAGTGCCCCTACTGTACTTGGTGACAGTGAGTTCCACTCTGCGATAGTTCTAGGAAAGAATGAATTCTTGAACACCTCAATCCTTGGTTGATAACTCTGGTACTTGAATGCGTGGCTTGAATGCGTGGAAACAGATTCAATTTTTGTACCATCAAGGACATTACTCACTGTACCATGTTGAAGGTAGACGGTTCTATTATATGTATATGGGTGACTTTCTCTATGTTAATAAAATATGAAACAAATGTTTGCTCTATTACTTTTTTTGTTTGTCATTTGAAAATGCATACACATGATTCACGACTTGCCTTGGTACAGTACGAGACCAACTGCTGTTATGTTTAAATGTAATGTAAATATTCAACGGTCTAAATTTCACAGATCGAACTCCCCCTCACTGCAATGGAACCGTCCCAATACAAAATGGCGGCGATCGGCTGAAAAATCATCCCGTAGTTCATGTTTTACCACTTCGCCGTCTGTGGTTTGCGAATGGCAGCACAGAAGACAGCTACACTGATCCATCTGAAGGGGTGGGCTCTTCCAGCCAAGGATCTCAGGATGCTGCACTTCCATCGCGCACAGCGGACATTTAGCACGGAACCGAAGGTGTGGGGCCCTGTGACTTTCTCACGATCCATGTCGGTATTGCATGTAGTAATGTATCGAATAGGGTATGCAGAGACGAGTAGTAGTATATCAAACATATATAACGTTAACTTCGGTGTGCGTCTATGATATTTGGTCTTTCGTATCTTTACCAGAAATCGAAAAGTATGCTATACGAGGCCCTGCCTGCCAAGCCTCGCATTCACACTATATAGTATACAGTAGACAGTTACTTCTCTGGCATACATTGTACCACGGACATGATGTTGTATGCCAGAACGGTCGATTGAGATAGTGTTCTACAATATTGGCTCTTGTTAACAAGTGGTTGTTGATAAAGAACTTTGCTGTTCAATCATTCAGCAACCTGATGAAATCTACAGAGGTTACAAATTATTCAGAAGAGGTTAATTTTGTGACAAATGTTTGTCATAATGAGTTACAGGCATCTGATATAACTGTTAGAAAAAAAAATGTTGAAATGTTCTGAGGAAACAGGGCACAAAAACCCTGGTATTATTAGAATAGGGGTTATGGGTCTAGAATTTCAACTATATGCTGGATCAGAAAAGTTGCAGGCTAGTTTTAAGACGTTCATTTGTTTTCCAGGTGTGAAGCTTGCAGGCATCCATGGCACCTGTAAAGGTGTGTGGTTCTACAGCATCCAGGGTGTGTTCAGGGCAGTGTTCGAGCTTCACAACAGACAGAGCCAGCTGGAGTGTCTAACTGTTCTACAGGTGGGGCATGAAACTACATTTGTAATATACACTGACATGATACTACATGTACTAACATGTACTAACAAGTATGATTCCAGTGTAAAATTCATATCTGTATCTTTGTTTATCAAAGACATCAATGATCACTGCAATGGTATCACTCCTAAATCTAATAGGAGAGGTTTGGGCCTAGAGTTGATAAAACCTATGTAGCTTATACTACAGTAGTCTGGGTGCCATCCAATTTGCTATGGGCTCCTTTCACATGCTGGTCTAAAAAGGAGCCCGTAGCAAATCAGATAGCACCCAGACAATGTATAACTCTTGGAGCACAGACAATACTTGGCAATATTGCAAGCATGACATTATTAATTGTATTTATAATTACATGTAGTTTATTTTTATATACAGGAGCTATGGAGACTGAGATTCGATGATGATCTACTACAAGAATCATACAATATAAAGCAGGACACAGAAATTGAAGAAAATGGACAAACAGCAGGCAGAAACAAAAGTCAACAAGTTGCCTCTGTTGGAAAACAGTCCTTAGCAATGTCTGTTGTTCCTCAGTCAGATTGTAAACAAACTGCCCTGGCACCAACCTCTCAGCAAAATACCACACAATCCTGTGGACTGAAAGGTCATGAGAAAGAGGTACCGACTGATGCCTTAGAGCAGACCACTCACATGCAGCTGCAAATTGGTGCTAATGAGGTTGAACATGACTCGCCTGATAGTAATGACACAGAGAGTAGGAATGATGATTCTATCACAGATCACAACTACAGCAGTTCACATCCCGATGATGTCTTGTGCCAAGTAATCAGGACGTTAGACAACTTAGCAGAGCAGCAGCAGCTGGATGTCTTTTTGAGAAGATGTATCGAGTTGCTGACAAGCCTTGTTTCCATTCTTAAGGACACAAGAAGCCTGGGGCTACCCCTGGATCTCTTAGGATATTTTGTGACGAATGTTAGGCAGCTGAAAGAGGACCAGCTGCAGGACGAAGACCACATGAGGCAGACGTCAATGGTAGTAGTCAGTGAGTGGTTAGGACAGCAGTTTCAACGGAGCAATAAAGACATTGTCGGAAAGGTGGAGGACTTTAAGAAGAGACACATCATGTGTGTGGACAACCTTCCACCGGCGGAGGAAATCATTGATGATCTCTTCCCTCCTGCGATGAAGACGTTATTTCTGACCTGGATGGCTTCGTCATCGTCCGGTAACAGAGAGTCTGGCGGAGGAGCCGACTGTCTGATGTTTGACAGTAGTCAGTTCCCTGTCCTTCAGCTCATCTTGGAGTTCTCCAATCACACCCTGATCTCTGGTGTGGCTCATGTATTATACAGCAGGTTGATACACTCCTAGAGTGCTCTATATATTATACAACAGGTTGATCACACACTCCTACAGTGGGCAGTAAAGAAGGGAGTCTGCCAGTTCAATCTGCGTCTCCTATCGGGTATTAATAAAAGACATCCATCATTTGTCCAGACTGTCTATGTTTGATACATTATCTTCATAATGAGATTTGCGGATTCCATTAGTTGCATTGTTGAATGGATTTGTAGCCTTCCATCATAGATTAGATCATGCTTGAGGGGTACTGAATTATTCCTTGCAAAAGTTTGAATGACATAAATAAATAAATGAGAAATCAATGTTAATTCGATTTGGATGTTGCATTGGTCCCGAAAATGTAGGTAAACACTCTGAATGTGATGTAATCTCCATGAGGACATGATGGCTCATTCTTTGTCCTTGGATTTCATTTTTGATTCCTAAAAGAACAGGTAATTTTCTCTGTTAGACTGTTTGTCCTATACCAAATTCATCCTATCATGTTAGTTTGTATCACGATAAACTTGTTTTGAAATAGTATAGTCTACATGCAGACATTTAGTTCCAGGAGGCATTGGTCCCACTGGCCTGCCCTGCTATTAGGCCATTTTGATTTGATTATATGGATGACATCCTCCGGGAACCCCAAAATTGATGCGCGCGTGCGAATAAAAAAAAAGTTTTGAAAAAAAAAGGTGGTTTCATTATGAAATCTACGTGGTCATGAGGGTTGAACAAATGGAACGGAATATGGTTTGGCGAATAATCTAGTCTTCAAGTTCATTTCTTTACAATTTCGTCTTTTTTCGTTTGATTTTGGCATTCTACGACATTGGTATGGTTTTTTTTGTAACTTACGGTTTATTTTTGCTCATTTTGCAACTGTTGATGATGTTTACATACCTTTCACGTACCAAACGTCTCCATTGGTTTGTTTACATCTGTTCGTTCTGGAGAGTGACAGAAGTTCTTCAGAATAAGCTGATAACCCCTGGCCACTTCTTTAACTGTGTTGGTATCTAAGATGTTTGTCTTGAAATTTGTATAAATTTGGGGAAATCAATCTCAAGATGAAAATAGTAAAACCGTCATATAACGGAACAACATTATAATAATAATAAATAACTGTTCTTGGCTGTAAATTAGCAGATTACAATTAGCAAACTACAATTGACAGGCCAAATCAGTGTATGTCTCTGTACAGTTCAATCCATCTGCGTTTGTCTCTTGCTAAGTCTCTAAGATGTTTCAGTACGTGAGACTCGAGTCTGATGTTATGGTTGAGATAAAGTTTACGAGGCTACTGAGGAGACCTTCACGTGGTCTTCCTAGTCTGGGTTTCAGTTTTTTGCTGAACGCGACACTGAGGACCTTTTGTGGGGGTGAGTCCAGCGGCATACGGAGTACGTGGCCGAAGAGGGACCATCTACGGCGATGGACAACATTAGCAAACCATAAACGTTAGTTTTTACGAGGGCCAAGCCTTGGGTTCACAGCCAAACACAGCTACCAGAACGTTGACGATCGTGATAACCAACACCAGGGAGGCAATGATGTCGTTGGTGATGTGAGCTTTCCGCCCGATGGTTTCGTACACGTTGTCGCGCTCTATGTTGAAGGTGGCCATGTAGAGCAGGACGGCTGCCGTGGCCACCAGGAGGATGATGGACAGTCCCAACATCACCATGGTGAACCTGTAAACCCCGAGGTCCTCTTCATTGTAGTTGTGCCGCACGAACTTCACCTGTAGCAGATTTATTGAATCGACTGGCATGTCACAGTGAAGTGCATGAAATATGTCGAGTATTTACAACATACAGCCCAGTATTACAATTAGATAAAGTTAGCATAAAATCTTACATATATCTGCATCATTTTCGGTAAAGCGTAGCATAAAAACGTATCCCTATATTGAGTATATCAGCTAAGATCAGTATTAACAAACATGGATATCATCATAAAACCACTAAGATGATACAAAGATCAGGTTTTAGACGGTAGCACGGCAAGCAAAACCAGCGATAAACTTTTGCGTCGTTACGTGCAGCTTGCAATTGGATTTAAATGTTACCTATATTATACGGTACTACTCTGTATCTGTATTATAGCCGGTATAACCGCCCTTAAATCGGCGTAACACACCAGCTTCGCAGGCACGCGGCGCAGCGGCAGCTGGCTATATATTACACCGAACGACATGTTACACCTAATCTTTGCAGTAAATTGTACATCTAACTGTAAACATTGTTAGATGAAAGCTATCTGGTGATGATACCCCACCTGTAGCCTTTTACTTAGGAATTGACGCGACGTAACGAAATTGAACAGAGTATTCGATCTTGGATGCTGAGATAGACGTGGTAGATATCCAGAGGCCCGAGCAAACGGTGCTACAAATTTGATCAAAGAGGTTATCGTCTGCACAAGAGGTTACAGCAAACGTTTAATTAGGAACTGACCTGTGCCGTGTTGGCGGCCAGCACGGTGATGTCAAACAGGGCCAGCGCAACGGTCTTCTTCAGGGAGAACAGGTTCACATCTTTAATGGGTCGGGTCGCCAGGATATTCTGTCCGTCCGTATCAGAAATAAATCAAGGAATTACCCGATGATGTCCATCAAACCAGACAACTGCCCATAAAAGGTTGCAATTAAAGCGCGCCCGGCCCGTGTTTTCACATGCTACAGCGTAACCCCGAGAGGATGCTGACAGATCTAATATACAAGTGGTATTGTTTCCTCTTTAGATGATCATTTTAGACATTGCCAACATTGCTGTGTAATATATTGCAATATATAGTACATGTACAGTGCTCTATGTTCAGGGTGCTTTGTAATTATGGGGTCATCAGATCAGGTCACTGGTCTATTTTCGACAAATCATCTTTGTTTGGAAAGGCATCCACTTGAAAAACTATTTGTTTTGCAGATGGATAAATAAAAACGAATAACTAGTATTGACAAAACATTGACTTACTATTACAGTAATGGAGCTCTCCTCCGTGTTGACGCCGACATCAAAGGATTTCAGCTTGGACTTCCCTCTAAAGTCACCGTTCAGCGCGCTCACGGTCCGGTTCGTGGATCCCATTACTCTGTTTGGGCCCTGCCCATGGCGTTGACGGCTACGGAACAGGCTGTTGCTTCAGCGCAGGAATTCCTGCTCACACTGAAAGGCGTGCTCTATACCTTCTTGTGAATGTTCCGAGCAGAATTTTAGTCCCCTAGGCTTGCAGAACGTGAAGGTTTGCTACAGCCAAATGCTAGCTATAGTACCTCTCGGACAAATACTTCACCAGCTGCAGAGAGCAATCTTCGTCTTGCCGAACGCCGCACGGTGACAGCAAGCGGCCCAGTTCACTCCCGTTATCAGGAAATCAAATTTGAGTCTGCATCGCATCGGCCGATCTCGGGCGGCAGACAGCCGTCCCTGCGGTATCTGTAACGCGGTAACGCTAATGTAAAGGTTATACTCATGCCGCGGCCGGATCAGGAATTTTACGGTGTTTCTTAGTTTATAGAAATTGTATATAGAGGTTGTAGGGTGTAAACAGAAAAGGCGACTGAGTGGAGTAAGTCCACCTGTCAGACATCCTCTTGAGTTTCTTGATAGAATCGTCAAGCACGCGCAAAGATAAATAGCACTTCACTCTGTCCTGCACTGCCAGTTTTGTTGATCAAAATCAAACCTGACATCTTCGTAGTCTTAGAGCTGGGCATGGACTCAGGACAATTGACCGATCTCATTTCTAGTTTTATCTTCTGTATTGTCAGTATCTAGATCTATTGAGGTTAGAAAAAGTACCTCCTTGCATTATCCAAACGCAGTGTCAAGCACGCAACCCTAGTTACCGGTCCTAGTCTGGACGTAGCCACAGACATTGTGCACTCACCAGAGGTGATCTATGGAAAATGGAATGATCTAAGCGCGCTGTAATCAGTTATTTTCAATCACCCGGTCTTCCTCGGGCATAACTCATCTGTAGGCGCCCCCCGAAGTGCCATTCGACAACTGAATGCTCACCCATCTCGCCAGGCGCTCCAAACATCCAACCCCGTTTATTTGAGAAATAATGAGACACTTCGGTTGCTTTATAGGAATCCTCCGTTTAGGTACTGCTTGAGATGAAAGTATACGGTATACATGTCTCACAATGTCAGTGTTTAGTACCGGTAACAACCGTTGATTCTCGTCACGTACCTTCACGTTAATTGTGTGAATCGCATTACGCATTAGTGAATTCCGGTAGCCAAAGAATGGGGGTTATGAGATATGTGACGGTGGCGCGTAGCTCCTGCAGAACCACCGGGACTTCTGCCGCGCTGCAATCGTCCTTATCATCAATCAGAGTTTATGTAAGCTGTGTTGTCCGGACTATTCTGGTCTCGTAATAACCATGCATTGCGTATTGTAACTATTTAAAAGAAATGTTGATGCAGATAATTGAGTCTGGGGAAGTATTAGACACTTTGGTTTACATACAGACGCTTGGATAGTTTTTTTTTAAGTATAGTTTATTTGCCAATATTTAACATACTGTACTGTGCCCGAACTCTTTGATAGATGGTTTTTGAAAAACCAGACTTATTTTACTGGATTTAATAGTCATGTAACCTGAATCTTGGTATTTTTTGTATAATGATGACCTCATCACCTCAGTGAAAAGCCACCAGTAGAATGATTTGTGTATTTCATGTACATGTATAAACAATGGCTCAGACAATCAAATCACAATGTTTTATTTCACTTCATTAACAATCCTCCCCGTGTTGCCAGTGTCCCGTTTCTGTATCTGCCTCAACTGCTTCTTCTTCATCCTCTTGATCTTTGCTGTGTTTTTAATCTGTTCGTAGTACAAAGAGAGAAAACACTTTGATTATTTATGCGTAGGACAAAGAAGGGTAACATACAATAAGGAGACTTAATTTGACAACTATAAAGACAGCTGTATAAAGGTAACATTTACAAAGAAAATACATAATGTTTACCTTCACATGGTTTAGCCAAGCAGGTTAACCTCCTTGGTCTAGCCCAACAAACTACTACTCTGTTAATTCTTACTTGAATACATTCATATACTAGTATATGGTGAACACATGGTGTCTGCTACAGAACAAGTTACCATGGTGACAGCTGGTTGTCCAGCTTATTGACCTTATGTGTTTGGAGAAGAAACCAAAAATAATGTAACATAATCAGTCACATGTGTGATGATGTATACAAGCTAGCCAGTCTCTACTTACCACCTGTACAATCTCTGATTTCCTCTCATTTTCAAGCTTCTGTTTCTTGTGTTCTTCTTGTCTCTTTCTCTTCTCCTGAAAGTATGCATATACAAAAGGCAATGAGGCACCCACACAATATCAACTCAATAATAATCAAGTACATGGAAGGAATCACCATTTTCTAACAAGTCCGATCACTTTACCTTGCCAACTTACTTTGTTCAGTAGCCAAGTGAAGAATAGAATGATAATGGCACATTTTACTTTATTTCAAGACATAGGTAAAACCAAGGCATCCCTTGGCTGTGGAATGTTGCTATGTAAGGCAAACCATGTTATTAGATAGCCTGGGTACCATCCTGTTTAGTTTACATCCATTTCCAAAGCAGTCGATCAGTAGTGACTGTGGGAGCAGATGTTAAGTAACCAGGATAGTACCCAGGCTAGTTACTAGATGGGCAGTTGGCAGAAATTATGCACAATGTTCATGACGAAAACATGTTCACTCACCTCCTGTTGTTGTCGTTTCAACTCCTTCAGTTCTTTCTCAAATGACTTGATGGACTGTCTTTCTGCTCTTTGCTGCATTTTCTTGTTCCAGGTGGTTCTCAGAGGCTTGTCTTTCTTGATGTTTGAATGTCTTGTTCATGAAGCAAAGAAATCTTATGTTAGAGTCTGTAGACATAGCAAATCTTTGAAGACGTATTTCTAGTGTTACTGACCATACATAAGGCTGTTATATGTAACTACATCTAAGTAAGGTTATAATATTGGTTATAGTTATACTGTACATATGAACATTTAGCCCCCACCCCTAATCTCCAAGCAGATCTTTCGGTGGCAAGACAGTATCCATTGGCCAGAGGAGTGTCCATTAGCCACCGAAGATCTGCCGGTACTCGAACAGGGAGGAGCACTTCTTTTCAAAAATGGTGTTGCTGCCCCTCCTTGTGCCCCTATTAACAGCTATCAAAACTTTGTTGTGCTAAGATTTTTACAAGCGGTTTATAGCTTGAATCTGGGACAAATGCAGTCACCCGCGTACATCTCAGTGGGAGTTCTCACCTAACCCTGTCCAGATAATACTGTATGCTGGTACTAAAATATGCTGGCTGAAACATAGAAATGTCAATAACTGGGGTCCTTGTGGTTAAAAACTGCAGATATCACAAAACATGTGTTGAATATTCTTTTCCTATAGTTAAACTGTCCAAAATAACAGTTGGTGAGGGGACCCATAGAGAGACTTCCTGTAATGCTCAACCAGCTGGCTCACTAGGAGGGCAAGAGCCTTGCCTGGTGGTCAGGGCAATAAACTACTTGGCAAGAATATTTTGATCAGGCAACAACTACATGTAGGTGTTAATAGCCTTTGACGTTTCGACTGCAGGCAGATCTTCGGTGGCTAATGGACACTCCTCTGGCCAATGGATACTGTCTTGCCACCGAAAGATCTGCTTGGAGATTACCCACCCCCACCCCCATTTTCTTGTTGGATGGGGGGTAAAGCACTTCTTTCAATGTAATGTTCTTACGTGAGGATTTGGCACCTGGTATAGTTAGTCCACTGTTGTTATGCATGTAGGTCGTTGAATAGACACTACTCTCATCTGCCGAATAAATGTACGGGTACGTTTATTTTTTTTGGCCCGAACATCCACCCAGTACGTTCTTATTTTGCACAGTACGTTTATTAATTTTTTGAAAACCAGTAATTTTTTTCGACTTCGTCTGAAAAAAATCGACAAATCATCGTCGTGAAGACGTTTATAAACGCGTATTGTAGCGAGAAACTTGTCATTTTCGGGCCGGTTTTCGCGATCACCGTGTGCATAAATTTGTCTGAATGTTCTATTGTCATGGGTGGTGCTTATCAAAATACGAAATATTAAATGCTGTTTTTTTTTGTCTATTTAGATTCCTAATTGCAAATAACAGTAAAAGATTTGTGCATATATCAGTAAGGGCGCATTTTAGTACAAGAGACACAGGTTACCCGTCAATTTTGGTAATTTTCCGGGGGGTACGTTTATTCCGGAGGTATGTTTATTTGATTTTGAAGATTTGTCCGGGGGGTACGTTTATTCCGGGGGGTATGTTTATTCGGCAGATGAGAGTACTGTTCACACACGATAGAAGACCAGGCTCTTAAATTGGCCCCCCTCCCCCATGAAGCAGCCAACTCACTTCTTCTTCCTTAGCTCGGCCACCTAACTGTAAATGAAAAGTCGTGTTATGCTACGAATGGAGCAGCACGAATGGATATGAATGTACCTTTCTGATCGCACAGTTTTCCAAAATTTGCCGGACTTTGGCTTCCCCCGAGGAATGACTACCGTGGACCCGTCCACCGCCTCGTAGGTCTGTGCGGGCACGCCACCGACGCTACCGCCGCGATTCGACGGCCGATCGTGCGCTTTTCTGTCCGTCTCCTGGTCCCTGTTCTCTCCTGTAGAGTCCTGACCTTCTCTTTCGAGTTGTACCTCCATGTTGAGGAGTTTTTACAGGTGGAATATCGCTAATTTAGTGATATCTTGACCAGCTACGAAGCAAAACCACCCCACCACCGAAAACGTGGTTTCCTTTGCCGCAAAATGGCAATTCGTCGTAATATAAACTCTCGGTGTTCCGTCGGACAGCGCCACCTGGCGGAGTACAGAGGAAGTCGAATTTGGATTTCTTTGACAAATTTCTACAATAACAGCCGCTTCTGAAGCCTGATAGAGGCTATTGAGGCTTCAGAAGCGACTGCTAACTGTAGAAATTCGCTAAAGAGACATACAACACACCAGGGGATTTTTTCACTAAGGAGCAAATGTTACTCCTTACTGGCGCGGACCAACACCCCTGGCATGTTATCTGTCCGTCAGTATTGGCCAGTCACCGTTGACGTATTAAAGTTCTACCATTTACAACCGCTCCCAAAGACTAGTAGAAGTTGAACCAATAGCAATACCAGTAGTACGTGTTTGTTATGACGTGCGTGCATAATGAGGAGCTTCTTTTGGAACTTTCGAGAAAAATTGTGGTTGTGAAGAGCAAGCATGGCTACCTGTAACGTTAATTTTGGCGCCGGTTTGAGTTTGAGTGGTAGGAAATGGAACAGGGCGGACATTTTAAACTTCATTTCATGAATAACATACTGAATAACCATTCCTTTGGTTTTCAAGTTTTGATAGCAGTTAAGGGACATTATGCATGATCATGATCAGATCATATGTGGTATGTTTTGAATGTTGACAGAATCTGAAGTGACATCAACAGTCTGGTCTAGGGCTAAATGGACGTTTTCCAGTTTCCCAGGGTTAAATCATTAATGTCTTCAAAAATTACTATTATATCAATTTGCATGGAAACAGAGACACGAACGAAGGAAAGTTGAAGTTAATATTTTATTACGTTATTAGTAAAAAGGAATGCATTGCATTGCTGTGAAAAGCGCACATTAGAACTAGTAGCGCTTTGTTTTAAGACACTGTTCAACCAAAAGCTACTGTCACCACATTCATACATGAGGATGGTATGTACGATATAGCTTTTAGCATAATTAACTTTCGGTAAAACAATTATGGCAATATCGACTTGAATGTACAAGGGCTTATACACGGAGGGAACGCTTTATAACAGTTATGTTATAAAGCGGAAGTGGAAGGTAAGAGCTAGAATGAGAACGTGGTTGTTTGCGAAGGTTGATGCGCTAGTCAGAGTCTCCTGTAGCTATGGCGCGGCTTCTCTAACCGGTGATGGTGAAGTTCGTCATGCCCTGGTCGTAGATCTGACTGTGGGGGTGCTTACTGCCGCACTCGCCATTGCAGAGGGCTGTCGGAGAGATAAATAAGAAATGTTGTAACTGTAGACTAAAGATAGTTTCTGCGTATCTTTTTTTATATTCCAACATGTAATCACAAGACGTGGTGACGGCACACTCAAGTTTTTCAACTTATATTAATGCCGCCATTAACACAGGGGACAATACAATACTCATTTTCACCTGAGCGAAGTGAGGAAAGTCGTGTAAAGTGCCTTTCCCAAGGGCACAAGATCGGTGGCATGTCTCAAACCCGGGACCTCTTGGTTCCGAGTCGAGCACTCTGCCCCTACGCCACACGACCCCACTTCTGCATATTTCATAGATCTTATTTCACGGTCAGTGGTAGCCTGGGTATGGCACCAAGGCTCTCATACTTGCTCCCTAAGATATTTTAAGGAGTGAGTATGGGGATAATAGGATGGAAATACTTTTGAAAATGAAAGAATATCTGCTGCGGAGGCAAGGAGAAAAGCCAGAAAAGCTCGCTAACAAAAGGACTGATTGACTACAATGTAGAATCGCCATACTCTGGGTGTGGCTGTCAACACAATAGGATGGCACCCAGGCTAGGTTACTTTAGTAGTAGTGTACGAGTACAATCGACGAAAAGCTGTCCATAATTTTGGTAGCCGTTTGCTCTTTAGTTTTTCTTTACCATTCCTTGGTGTAATAGTATAATCTTTGGACAACAAAGATGTTAGACCATAACTCACCGATTCTGACTCCGTAGTTTCCCGGCTGGAAACTCTCACACGGTCCCTGTGTGGGGTCACAATCCGGGTTCGGCTCCGCCCTCAGAGAGATCTTCTGTCCGTACGTGCCTGCCTCCTGCGCCTCAAGAACGAAGCCCTGGCCTGGAGATTTAGATAAGTATGGACAAGAATTAATGCCCAAGCAACAAGAGAGGCACACGGTGCGTTTGCCTCAGACTCTACCAGGCTTCAGAGGCGGCTGGAAAGAGTAGAAATTGTCCAAATACCCTTTTATTAAACCTACATGGATTGTTATCTAGTATGAGTATTTGGCCAATTTCTACCATTTCTTGCTACCTCTGAAGCCTGGTGGCGGCTACCTCCGTCTGTTGATGAGTCATTTGCTGATGTGTGTTTATCAGGTCAAAACAAACCCGTTGCTGATGTATCATAGATCACAAGAAAGGCTCACATGACTTTCGCAGTACGTTATTTCGTGTGTTCTTACCCAGTGGAATGCCGTCCACAGTGTCCATATCCATCACCATACCTGTGCCCGTCCCGTTATATAATTTAATGTATAAACGCAACACCACAGGGTATCTGCTACAGCTCCAGTTACCATGGTGACTGACGCCTGGTCCAGATCATTGACGTTATATGTTTGGAGAAGAAGCACCAGACCAAAAATTATATACTCTCCTTGTATCTTGTATCCTCATGCACAGGTAAACATATAATCATTTCGTGTGTTCTTACCCAGTGGGATGCCGTCCACAGTGTCGATGTCTATGACCATTTCGCCTGTGCCGGTGCCGTTCTTGGACACGTACTCCACATCGATGATGAAAGTTCCTAATGATTCAGAACATGCAGGCCGTGATGTACATGGTTACTGCGTCTGGATGCAACCAGACAATTACAGGTACATGTAGCTGAGATAGTAGTGATAACACGGTTGAATGATCAGCAGAATGATCAGCAGAATGATCAGAATATATAATCGTCAAGCTATGTACACCATCTTTTCACTGTTACACTCATATTCCTCACTGATCATAGTCTAAATCTTTCTTTCCCCGTTGCATTGGCAGAAACGGTACTTCAAGGACTTCAAGGCTGCATCACAGGGATAAATCCTAACGTTACGTTACTGGAATTGTTGCTCGTGCTACATGCCATGCACTAGGCTACATACATGCAAAGGATGCAGTATTATATCCTGGTGCAAGGTGTGGTAATGGCAACTAATGATGTGTATGGCCAGTATTATGCACATGTATAACATTGCTATAAATATAGATTTGATTACGTCGATGAAGGTTAGACATCCAGGTAATACGATACGCCAAAAAACAGTTACTCAAGCAACTGGATATGATTTTGAAAACGTCAGACGTTTCAGCTAGTATCCACTAGCTTTCGTCAGTGACTGAGAAACTAGAGGGGAAAGCGGGTTTATAAGCATATTGATTGATATGCAAATAAAGTGAAGACTAATTTGCATCATCTTGTCTTGACTTGTCTGACTTTTGTTCCTTTTTCGACTTCCAAAAATTTGTATTCACTTTATTTGCATATCAATCAATAGGTTGTGCTTATAAACCTGCTTTCCCCTCTGGTCTCTCAGTCACTGACGAAAGCTAGTGGATACTAGCTGAAACGTCTGACGTTTTCAAAATCATATCCAGTTGCTTGAGTAACTGTTTTTTGGCGTATAGATTTGATTACCCTGTGGCCCAGACTTGGGGTTGACGCTGAGAGTGGTGATTTTGGCGTCGCCGTCGTCCTTGATGGTGCACTGCTTCAGCAGCTCACAGTAGTAGATCGGGTCCAAATCAGCCCTACAGGAGGAAAACAGAAGTGTCAGTCTTTCTTTTTTACAGAAGTTCGCTGCCTATCATGTTTTGATATTGCAGGTAATAGACCTGGTACTGAAGAATACACAGTAAAGAGTCGTTACGGACGCAGGTTAGGGAAATAGAAATCAATAGTCTCCAAGCAGATCCTATGGTGGCAAGGCAGTATCCAATTGTATACCGGGACCCCCATACTCGCTCTCAACATACTATTAATGATGTTCTTAGTTGTAGCGGTTATGGGAGCCCCATGGTATGCAAATAGGATGATACCGGCCTGGCTAAGATTGTACTGTATTCCGTAAAATTGCACTGCATTCCGTAAAATTGCACTGTATACTCTGGCACCCCTGCGGATACTGACTTGCGACCATAGGATCTGCTTGGAATTTTTTTTTTTTATAAATCTGTGATTTTTACTTTTCAATCAGTTTGATGAATTCCTGCACGCCCTCGATGTCACACAGCAGGTTGCAGGCCACGCCCAGCGCCTGGCTGCCGGTCTTGTCTGCCAGGGCCTGGCACAGTTCCCCACAGGTCCCAACAACTCCCACCTCTGTATGTGTAGGCAACAGTTAGTTTAGTCTATATTGACCCACCACAAATAAAAGTATGATAAGCCGGAAAATGGAATCGGCTTTCTGGCATTCATACATATTTGTACGTATATCATAAGCTAGTGATGCACATGTAGACACATTTACAGTTTATTAGAATATTACGATGAAAGTGTACATCTTCTTATATCATGCGTGTCGGAATTGTGCCATCTCGTGAGCTAACTTTGTATTAACTATGCGTTTTGCCAGACTCAATGCACCTCCCTTGCCCTTCTATTGATTTTAAATTTTCTATTCCTGCTTGAGTAGAGATTGTAGAAAAAGAATTCAAGGCTGCATCACAATACAAAAAGAATGGATTTAAAAAAAAAAACAACAATATACCACCGTTATAGTACATTCAAAAGTCGTTTTAAACTTGAACGCTTTGCTGTATCTAGCCATTAACTTTTTTTTCGAAGTACTCACGCAGGATAATGTTCAGCAGCTGCTGGATGGCCTGCTGACTGAAGTCTATGCAGAACTTGCAGAGATCCAGGTCCACCTTGCTGGGCTTGAAGTCCTGGCTCAGAGACAGGCCGCCAGGCCAGGTCAGCGGCCGCTGGGAGCGGGGAGGCGGGCGGACGGCCAGGCACTGGGATGCCAGCAGAACGGCAAGAACCACGGCGACGGACTGGGATGGAGGAAAAATGCACATCGTCGACTGTCAATCGTGTTGCAAGTGTTACTACATACAAGTATCTGTACAGCTTTAGTCTCCACCAGACTAACACCTCGGGTTCAGTAAAATTTAGCCAAATAGGGGGGATGTCAGCAGAACGGCAAGAACCACGGCAACGGACTGGAGTTGTGGAGAAAAGCACATGATATACTTATGATCTTTATTCATGACACCAAAAAGCAAACCCTACAGCAGGGATTAGCCTCGGACTCCCTGAATTGAAAGAGTTTGCGTACAAAACCTCAATGAACAAGACAGGCGATATATGAATCCCTCATATACATCATAATACATTATTTTGTGCCAAGCAAATAATATCGTCCACTTAGACTCCACTATGTATAATTTTGATAGATCGCTACCAGCCAGTAATCTTATTATCTGCCAAACATTGTACCTGTCACAATTGTTGTGCAATAAACTATCGCAATTCACATGTGTATGACATTTATATATGTGGTAGCTTTTTTTAGAAACGGTTAAAGTTTGTCAATTGCTTTCTTATTACTATGTGTGTCTGTGTATCTGTGTGTCTGTGAAAATAGAATAGGTAGAAAACGTCAAGATGAACGATTTGACACCCCCAACATCTGCTTGGAGATCAGCACAGGTCGATGTACAGATCACATGACTCCAGTCACGAGTTCGCCACCTGGTGCCCTTGCCCAGGTAAAAGTCCAATCAGACCCCCCCCCCCCCCAAGGGTGTGCTGACTTAGTATATGGAAATTTACAATCCATACTTTCTAGGCTGACCCTTCCTTTTCAAACGCCATGCCCCCAGTTGAGCGAAAAGAAAACGGCATAACGTGATATACCTTCAATTTCATGTAACTGCTTTTTGAATACGAGCGTGTACAGCGCAAAACATGTATGCTCATGAGATGTATGCCCACTACCTCATTTTACCGAGGGTCTGAGATTTTTCCTTTTAAGGGAATCGTGTACAAAAAAAAATCCTGAAACTATACCTTTTAAGGTACTATACTTAAGCTATCGTACATTTGCGTCTTTGAACTGGTCTATCTGGATGAACACTCAAGACACATACTTTACAAGCGCAGCTTACCTTCATGTTGACCTGTTCCTACGATGGCGTCGTGAGAAAAAGAGTGGTCTGAGGGCTACGTGCGTTACAAGGTGCGCTTTTTATCGCGTTTTTTGTTGACAGATATTTACTCATTAGTTACTCAGTACTCCTACACCAAGCGCCGCGGATTGGCTGTCTCGCTACCTTATCCTCCTACTTTGTTTATTGATCCTGATTGGAGACCCTGACATCAGACAAGGGTCAGAAAAACAATTTTTTCGTGGTTAACAATCTAGAACTACAACCCAATGTGACCTGCATGTAGCTTTACTTGATTATATAATGCATAACAGACAATGAAGACTGCAGGGAAAAATTGATTGGGTGGCACATATTGGCCCTTCACCCCTTGCATAGAACACCATTTACCCTTACAATTATTGTTTGTATGTGATTTGTTATGAACTGTTCCAGGCGTAGGGGTTTAACAATGTTAGGTTTTGGGGAAAGTTATAATAATTATAACAGTTGTGCACCTTTTTAAAAAGACAAGCAGGAGACAATCAAGTTTTCGCATCTTTATTTGTTTATATTCAAAGACAGAACAGTGGTTCGTTTTGCCATGACTATCTATAAATACGCGATTACAGACACAGGAAAATTAACAGTGCATGACAGACAGCTGTCCATCCTTGCCCCCCCCTTCCCCCCAACGACCAGGAGGTCAAGGGACAAGACAGACAGACAGACAGATAGACAGACGAACCAGAGCAAATAAGACAAGATCAGATGACGAAGTCAAGTTTGTTGTCGTTCCATTCAAGTCAAAGGTGGTCTTTCCAATACGTCAAACGACAATGCACCTAAACGCTCGGTCAAAAGCAACACGCCAGGGAGCCAAGTATATCTCCTAACTTTGGAAATCGTACTGTCACCAGGCAAGTACGAAGCAAGGGGGGAATAACTTACTCTCCAAGCAGAGGTTTGGAGTTTGGATTGTTTTTGGCGTGTTTTTAGGCTTTTTTATCGGGGTTTCTTTTCTTGCACTGGAATTTGTTTTACCCAAAACAAACAACAACAAAAAAAACGTTTTCAGCCAAAACCCAAAGCTCTGCTTGGAGAGTAGGAATACATGTAACTTGGAATTAGCGTTGTTCATCCGTTTGTCGCGGCTGCACGACTAGTCAGATGGAGTGATGGTGAAGTTGGTTTTCTTCGTGTCGTAGATCTTACTGTGGGGATGTTTGCTCATACACTGACCATTGCAGATTTCTGAAACAGAGAGACAAGATTCTCCTTAGAATATTATTTACTAGCATGTTAATAACAGTAGGCAATTTCTCCTCTCCTTTATATGTTGTTATGTTTACCGAAGGAAAACATATTGTTTTTGCTCTGTTTCTTCTTCCTATTCTTCTCCAAACACTGACCTCTGGCCTAGTTAATGACCTGAACCAGACCGTCTCACACCAAGCTAACTGGTGTTGGGTTGCATCATGTTGCAATTTTATAGTAGGAGGGATTTAGACTGCTGTCACCATATATATGAATGTGTTTGAGCCTGCATGGTTTGAGTAAGAACTAACAGAAAAGACCATATGCGAAAGTAAACATTATGCATTTGCTTTGCAAATGTTACCTTTCTAGTTTTATTTCATGTCGTGTTATTTTATTTCAGATTCAGTTTTATAAAATGTTATGATATGTTACGTTATGTTTTGGTATACCCTAAATATTCATTCAACGTTTTCATTTGTCTATCCCTTCGTTTTATTCCGATTTTCCAACATGACTTACGCAGAGTGGCGTTATAGTCGCCCGGCATGAAAGATTCCCCGCCGTTCGGCACCGCGTGCAGCGTCATCTTCATTCCGTACTTCCCCGGGGCCTGCGGCTCGTTCAGGAAGGACCCACCTGAGGTGTGGAACAAGCATTTAGTCTTAGGCTTAGTCGGTGGCACTTTACACGACTTCCCCACCTATACGGTGGAGTGACGCCCACCGAGCCTCTTAGGCTAATCTGTCTGTCAGGGTGCCAAAAACACCTTACGGATTTGGTGCGCCGATGTGACAACATCTCATATTGGCCACTGAGAGCCGTAAAAAAATTTTTTTAGTCTTAGTCTTATATTAGTCTTATATCTCATATTGCGGAAAGTTTGCTTAAATATCTGTTTTCGTGCTGTAATTATAGAAAAAAATCCCCATATCTTACCTACGGGCCATTGATCTACAGTGTCGATGAGTAGCAGCAGTTCCCCTGTCCCCGTGCCGTTCTTCGTCTCGTACTCAACGTCGAAGATAAAGTCCCCTGATATGGAGGACAAGAAAGAGTGCATGAAAGTAACCAGACAATCATATATATATGTATTGAAACAGTAATGATTAATTAATGAAGACCTTTATTTTACATTTTTGCCCCACTGAGCTAAGCACAGGTCACATGTTAACAAAGTATACACATGTAAATATAAATGTCTAGAGTACACAAGTACTTTCAACTTCATCTCGATTCTTGGTCATCGCATAAATGTAGTTGGCTGTATGATCAGTTAAATCTGGTTTATCGAAGGCTGTAAGGAATTTCTCTATACTATTCAAATACTTAAAATTGGAATATCGGCTTAACACATAATCGAAAAGAATGCTTCTGTCGCCAGTATACAAAGACCAATTTGCTGATCCTTCATGACTTTCCTAGGCAAATAATGCTCTCCTACTACTGGGATTGATGTAACGGTGTTTTTTATTTATTTATTGAAACAACAAAGTACAAGACATGGTACAAGACATAGAGGTGGAAACTCTAGCCGAAGCTAATATTAATCACACCCCTGACATATAATACAAATTACAAGTATGAAGATGACAAAACAACAAATGAGCGTTCGTTTATACAAGACTAACGGCAATATAAATCATCAACTATAAATCGTTGGGTATTAAGTATAAAGGTTTGAGTAAGAATCACGGTGTTGCGTGGCATAACTGTTATATACTGAATGCTGATGGCAAATCGTGAACAGAACGTTTCGAGAAGGCAGCTTTTGATGGGGTAAATGTGGAAGGCTGGACATTTTTAACGGTTTGGTTACCTTTTTTATTCCAACATGTAATCACAAGACGTCACTCAATTTTTTTCAACTTATATTAATGCCGCCACCAACACAGGGGACAATACATGTACAATACTAATTCTTTTTCACCTGAGCGAAGTGAGGAAAATCGTGTGAAGTGCCTTTTGAGCCTTTCCCAAGGGCACAAGATCGGTGGCATGCGCAGGACTCGAACCCGGGACCTCTCGGTTCCGAGTCGAGCACTCTGCTGTTACGCCACACGACCCCACAATGATTACCTTGTGGTCCTGACTTTGGATTGACGTCAAAAAGGGTGGTGGTCGCATCGCCGTTGTCGACAATCGGGCACTGGTTCAGTAGCTCGCAGTAGTAGATCGGGTCCACGTCGGCCCTGTGAGTTGTACAGACATACGATGAACATACAAATGTCGTGGAATGATTAGTTCTTAACTGCCTACGTCATGTTGGTTAGACACCATTCATATTTTACCATTACGTTATAATAATAATAACTTAATTTCACAACAATTGTACAGGGTACAAAGTATGACATCTGATACTAAAAGAGATGGGGTTCGCCAGGCAAAGTCGTGTAAGGTACCTTTCCCAAGAGCACAAGATTTTTGACATGGCAGGGTTCGAACCCGGGACCTCTTGGGTCCGAGCCGAACGCTCTGCCGTTACGCCACACTTAAATCACAATAATCAGGAAAATAGCAAAGATTTTTTTTCAACAGGATGAAAGCGTTTACTTTTGGAATGCGTGAACGAACTCGTCGAACCCCACGGCGACACACAGAGTGTCACAGGCCAGCTCCACCGCCTTACTGTCTGTTTTGTTGCCCACGATCGCACACAGCCCTTGGCATCCTTTCGTCAAACCACCCTCTGTACAGGAAAAAACAAAAGATAATTTATAAGCACTATTACTATTATTATCTTGATTGAATACTTTAGTATGCTTTGTACTTAAGTCTGTTGTACTCTTATATTGTTAATTGAGCTTAATCTTTACTTGTTAGTTTACTGTATTAGTATGTTATATTGTGTATGTTTAATCTTTGTATTGTTTGGCACCCGAAATCAGCTATGCTGCCTGGGTGGCCAGTGTATTGTACTGTTACAATGGAATTAAAAAATAAGAAATAAAAAAAATAAATAAAATTCATAAGTAGCAGCCCTTTTGTACCCCTGCTTCTCCAATTTTCCACTATGCACGTGGCCTCTTCAAAAGCTTAATCATCATCACTTGAAAGCTAGCTAGCTGCCGCCGCGCCGCGTGCCTGCGGAGCTGGTGTGTCACGCATCGTCCCAGAGTATTGTCACTCCTTCCCATCACGAAGCACAATGGTGATCATGAGGGCGTACTCACCGAGAATGGCTTCTCCAATAGTCTGGATGGCGTTATGAGCGAAATCCACGCAGAAGCTGCACAAGTCCATGGCACCGACTTTGCTGGGCTTACTGAGGGTCCGACTCAGGGACAGGCCTCCGGGCTGAACCAGTGGGCCCGGGTGGCGGACGGCCAGGCACTGGTACGCCAGGAAAACGGCAAGAACCACGGCGACGGACTGGAACGGCAGCAAAATCAACACATGTCAACAGGTCGCGGGTTCGAGTCCTGACATACCACCGATCTTGTGCCTTTGGGAAAGGCACTTTACACACTTCCCTCACTTAACTCACTTAATGCAGAGAAAATGAGTATTGTCCTGAATTTGCCCAGCTGCGTTGGTGGTGGCATGAAATAAGTCTATATAACTTGAGCGTGCTGTCACCATGTCTAGTCATGAAACGTTGGAATTAGAAAAAAAGTAACACATCCGCCATAAGGATAGCGTTGTCGGCAAAACCCAAACAGCTGTGTTTGAGACCTCACAAATACAATTGCAAGACAACTACTTTATACTAGAAAGTGTAGCTTACCTTCATGTTGACCTGTTCCTACGATGGCGTCGTGAGAGAAAGAGTGGTCTGAGGGCTACGTGTGTTACAAGGTGCGCTTCTTATCGCATTTTTGTTGACAGATATTTACTCATTAGTTACTCAGCACTCCTGCAGACCCCCAGACCCGCGGATTGGCTGTCTCGCTACCTCATCATACTTTGTTTATCCTGATTCTGATTGGAGACCCTGACATGAGACGAGGGTCAGAAAAGCCAGTTTTTAGTGGCAAACGATGTAGAACCACGACCTGATGTGACCTGCCTGTTACGTTTCTTCATTTGACGATAAATTATATAAATGTCTGTAAGGTCGTGTGGCGTAGTGTCAGAGTGCTCGACTCGGAACTAAGTAAGACATGTAAGAGGTCCCGGGTACGAGTCCTGACATGCCACCGATATTGTGGGAAAGGCACTTTACACGACTTCGCTCACTTCGCTCAGGTGAAAATGAGTATTGTATTGTCCCCTGTGTTGGTGGCGGCATTAACATAAGTTGAAGAAAGTTGAGTGGGTTGTCTCCACGTCTTGTGACTACATGTTGGAATACATAAAAAAAGTATGTAGTGAAAAATGTTGGCACCACGGGCTTTTATCCCCAGAACCAGGCACATTTGACCTATGAGTATTGTCCGTATCATCGTTTAATGTTTATGATTATGTTATCATTATTATATTATTTAGCAAGTCTGTGTTTATGGGACGTTATAACCGTTGTGCAGCTTCGTGTAAAAAAAGGACAAACAAGAGAAAATAATTTTCGTATTTTTATTTATTTATCTTCAAAGGCAGTAGAGTGGTCCGTTCAATTACAAACTGACTTCCAAGAGTCTATTTACAAGTGCGAAATTAAAGACACAGGAAAAGGGACATTACAAGTACATAGCAGATGAAGCAGAGCAAAGAAACCGAGATCAGATGACGAACTCAAGTTTGCTGTCGTTCCATTCAAGTTAGGTGAATATAGGTGGTCTTTCCAATAAAGTTAAATGACAACTCTCTTTAATGCTCGGTCAATAATAATAAGCGAGTCAGTCAAGTTCATTTCATAACTTTGGAAATCGTACTGTGGCCAGGCAAGTGAGGACCATGCGAGAATAAGAACTGGGAATTAACGTCGTTAATCCGTTTGTCCCTTGTAGCCGCTGTTTTGTGTCTAGGGAGATGGTGTCGGTGGTGGTCCGGTGATGGTGAAGTTGGTTTTCTTCATGTCGTAGATCTTACTGTGGGGATGTTTGCTGTAACACTGACCATTGCAGACGTCTGGAACAAAGAGACAATGTTGTCCTTATAATATTTTGTTAACAATGTTCAGCAATGTCACGCTTGTCTTCTTTGTAAGTTATGTTATGTTATTTTTTTATTCAGAAAAATAGTGATAAATACAAATGAAAGGACTGCGAACTCCACTTAGGCACAACTTATATTCTCGCAGCCACTTTTACAATGAAAAAAAAGGTACTTTACAAGACGTTTGTAAAAGTGGATACAGAAGAGACCTAGCGTGAGTCAAACCTCTCATCCCAGAAGAAAGAGGAAGCCAAAACAGGACACAGCGGATAGCTGTTATGTGATGTTATGTAATGTAATGTAATGTAATGTAATGTAATGTAATGTAATGTAATGTAATGTAATGTAATGTAATGTAATGTAATGTAATGTTATGTTATGTTATGTTATGCTATGCTATGCTATGCTATGCTATGCTATGCTATGCTATGCTATGCTATGCTATGCTATGCTATGCTATGCTATGCTATGCTATGCTATGTTATGTTATGTTACGTTACGTTATGTTATGCTACATCCTGGACATTATACCCCTGGACATTATACCCGAGATCGTCTTGATCCAGTATTAATAACATTAGGAAGATCCTAAGAGTTTTCATTCAAGGTTGATTTTGCCCACCCCTTCGTTTTATCCCGATTTTGGAACGCATTATACTAACGCATAGTGATGTTGTAGACGCCCGGCTCAAAAGATTCACATGCGACCTCGCAGCCTTGTGGCGGCACCGCGTTCAGGTTGAGTTTTACTCCGTACTTCCCTGGGTCCTGGGGCTCGTTCAGGAAGGACGAACCTGGGGTTTGTAACATGGACGGTGCAGAACATTTCATTCATTTCATTTATTTCTTTGAGTGCGAGCTCTTATGATCGGTGGAGACTTCCACTTGAACATATCAGAGATGTACGGACAATGGAGCCTTACCTCGCACAGCATTGAAAACTGAAACAAGGCTGAGTTTTTCTGTTCGATGTCTCAGAGACACCATCCCTGCCTCCGCTAACAGTTTGTCAACTGGGACATGATCCCGAAGTGTATAACCTGTGATAATCCTCGCAGCTCTACACAACAGTCTATCTAATTGCAACAATTGCGCTTTCTTACACTGTACAAGGGTTGGCAACCACGCTGCACCACAGTAGTCTAGATGCGACAATAACAATGAACTAGTGAGCAGACTGTAATAGCCTACAACTTACAGGTTTTTACATTCTCTTCCTCTATTTACAAGATATCTACAATCAGTCTATTTCTAATGTACTTCATGTTCACCACAAAACAAGGCTCATGTTTTGGGTTACTGTACAAACAGTGAGGACGGATGTTTGGTGACTTTAGACTTAAAAAGTTATACCCATATGGGAAATAATCACGTGGTAGCTTGTTCAGTTGTTAGGTGTTCTAGGAAAGAAGCTTTCAGCGTGGAACTTCCTCCTAAGATCCCAAAAGAGGTGGTGTATGGAGGAATAAAGTATGATTTGCTTAGCATGAAAGTTCATCTGTGTTGGTACTATAAGTAATAAGTGTTGGTATAATAAATAATATAATACAGGACAGAAAGGCTAAACTTTATGTCCAACACTATAAGTAAATTGGGACTTATCCAAATTTTCGGCCAACTCCGTCAGCCTTGTTCATGGAATGGACCCGTGAAGTGGACCCAATTTACTTAGTGTTTGACATACATAAAGTTTAGCCTTTCTATTATAATACAATCATCAAAAGTTGTCTTATCCCAGGATCTTACCTATCGGAAGACCGTCCACAGTGTCCAGGTATATCAGCAGTTCCCCTGTCCCTGTGCCGTTCTTCGTCTCATACTCAAGGTCGATGAGAAAAGTCCCTGCAGAACAAGAAAGACTGCATGAATGTATAACCAGACAAGTATAAACTGTATCAAACAGTGGGCGGATCCTTCAGGCATTTACTAGGCAAATGCTTTACCTCTGGGGTGAATGTAACAGTGTTGTGAAGCATGTGTATACCCATGGCAAATCATGAATAGTAAGCTTTGATATGGTGGTAAACAATTTGGAATCCTCGGCCCGGTTGGAACAGGGTGTTGGACGATTGGAAATGTCCTGGAAAAGCTGTGTCGCAGTGTCGTTTTCAGTTTGCTTTTCCTATGGTATGTCGCAAGCTAGACATTTTGAACGGCTTGATTTATAGTATACCTTGTGGTCCGGACTTTGGATTGACGGACAGAAGGGTGATGGTCGCATCGCCGTTGTCGACAATCGGACACTGGTTCAGTAGCTCGCAGTAGTAGATCGGGTCCACGTCGGCCCTGCGAGTTGTACAGGAATGTTTCATCGTTTCATCATTACACTGTATTAATGTTCGTCATAGATTTACCGTGACTGTTTGGCTTAATCATCAGGGAGGCAGGCGATACCTCAATCGGCTTGTCGAACAGGGTACAAAGCGTTTAGAAATCACTCTTTACTTGTAAAATCATGGCTGATTGCTAATTGCATGCACAGTGCAGAGAAAGTAAAGTAAAGTAATACAAATGATGTCTGATCAACTTATACTACTGTAATATTTGAGGTCTAGTGGTAGTTTGGTATCTTAGCGTCTATTATCTTAGTATAAACGAGATCCAAACAGTTCGATTACTTCTGCTGAAGCCGGGTTTATTGATCCGTATGTTAACTCTAATACAGGTATATGGTCTAACAGTTCACAGGGGAGTTTAGCACTTAGTTACACAGAGTTACCAATGGTCTAGGACTACACAGATTAGAATACTAACAGTTACATACGATACTAATCTACAGAGCTACAACTACACATGTACACGCACCTGAGTCCTTGGTCACCGACTGACAAACACAGCGATTGTCTATTCCAAGCTCAACTCTGTTCACAATAGTCCCTAACCTGATTGGTTGCTCTCACCAACCAATCAGTGCCTACCTAACGCGCAAATATATGCATAATCTCTATAACTAGTCTTTCCACGTGGTCATTTACATATTACCCTAATTATACAAATCATAATAAGTCCCATATGGTCTAGTGGTTAGGATTTGGCGCTCTCACCGCCAAGGCCCGGGTTCGATTCCCGGTGTGGGAACCAATGTAATATTTGAGGTCTAGTGGTAGTTTGGTATCTTAGCGTCTATTATCTTAGTATAAACGAGATCCAAACAGTTCGATTACTTCTGCTGAAGCCGGGTTTATTGATCCGTATGTTAACTCTAATACAGGTATATGGTCTAACAGTTCACAGGGGAGTTTAGCACTTAGTTACACAGAGTTACCAATGGTCTAGGACTACACAGATTAGAATACTAACAGTTACATACGATACTAATCTACAGAGCTACAACTACACATGTACACGCACCTGAGTCCTTGGTCACCGACTGACAAACACAGCGATTGTCTATTCCAAGCTCAACTCTGTTCACAATAGTCCCTAACCTGATTGGTTGCTCTCACCAACCAATCAGTGCCTACCTAACGCGCAAATATATGCATAATCTCTATAACTAGTCTTTCCACGTGGTCATTTACATATTACCCTAATTATACAAATCATAATAAGTCATAACCGTTACACTACTGACGTTACATGTATTACGTTTGCTATTGTGAGGTTTGACTTCTTCTGTGAAGGCAACGTTCTGTATAATGAGTGGGTTTTGTGGTAGAAACGTGGTCTTTTGGTGGGCTTCTGAATGGAAAAAACGGATGAGGAAATTGTACGTGGCAACAGTATATACTTACTTGTTGAATGCGTTGACGAACTCTTCGAATCCCACGAGCGTACACAACGCGTCACAGGCCAGCTCCACTGCTTTGCTGTCTGTTTTGTTGCCGACGATCCCACACAACTTTGAGCAGCCTGCCGTCAAACCGCCCTCTGTAAAAGAAGGACAGAGTAACTAGGTTAACATTTGCAATGCAGTTACATTCATATGGCCTATCCTAACAAACTACTGCTCTGTTTATTCTTACTCAAACACATTCATATACTTGGACATGGTGACCAGCCTATCCAACTCTGCCCTGCTACATAGTGTAACATAGTGTAACCCAACATCACAAGATGTCTGCCACACCACCAGTTACCATGGTGACAGACGTCTGGATGTGCTTGGAGAAGAACAATATGCTTTCCTACTATCTCTTGGCCTGCCCACTACGTCGTGAGCAAATTGATCACGACGATGGCATACTCACCGAGAATGGCTTCTCCAATAGTCTGGATGGCGTTATGAGTGAAATCCACGCAGAACTTGCACATGTCCATGTCGCCGACTTTGCTGGGCTTACTGAGGGTCCGACTCAGGGACAGGCCTCCGGGCTGAACCAGTGGGCCCGGGTGGCGGACGGCCAGGCACTGGTACGCCAGGAGAACGGCAAGAACCACGGCGACGGACTGGAACGGCAGAAAAACGACACATCGTCCACGAGGATAGTCAGGGCTCAAAATACCACTTGTATATGCAGGTTAGTGTACTAGTAGAAAGGGCTGTTCAGGTATTTCTGATGTCTACCTGCACGTAACTTGCACAGGCCCGCATACTGGGCTGCATGATCTGCTGCATTGGCTATTACCACCTATACAGTATAGAAGAAATAACAGCGATGGTTTTCAGTTTTAGTTCATCCATGCCCCCCAGATTCTCAGTTGTGCAGGTAATATTTGACTGGTACAGGTTGTTTTCAACGTACGTAGAGCTAGGCTTTATTCCTTAGAGCCAAAGAGAAAACTTGCGATAAATGGCACTGTGAAAGTTTTACACGAGGACTTCTAATCTTATAGAATGGCTATAGACTAGAAGTTGAAGTTACAGTGGCACCAGGGGAGTCTGTCAGTTGTCTTTCAATCCCGAATTAGCCTTGTCAAGTCTACGAGTTGGATTACATAACTCCTGAGCCACGCGCGTAGACTGTGGTGCTGCTATCAGGGTAAAAGTCCAGCCCAATAAATATAGTACTGTGTGTCCAAAATAACATACCTTTGTCCTGACCCTGGTGTGACCTGACCATGAATGAAGGTGCATGTACGTATGTAGAAATGTAGAAAATATTCACATGAATGTAAAGTTGTTCTCAAACTTCAAATCACTGTTCAATCGGTAAGTTTATTGCAAGTTCCTGCCCGTAGGCTAATTGTACGTACATGTAACATGAAAACATATGATGTAATGTTGTTGAAATATAGATTAAGTACAGTCCACGACAATACAACCTAACGAATCTTAAAACCCCTGCATGTCGTTATGGTTGAAAATGTTCTGGTCTTGCTAGGAAAATACAATTAGTCATCATTTCAGGGCAAAAGTTTTACATGCGGTAACCAAAGGAGGGTTACATAAAGTTAGATGCAACAGATGTAAAGTTATCACATGTATGGGTCTTATAAAGGTACTGCGTTCTCAATTTACCTTGACTTAAACCACCAAGCCTGAAGTCTGTATTATCTCTCCATTTTCTTCGTATTCTACAACCTTATGAAAACAAGGACCATCTGATCCTTGCTAGTGAAGGATTGAGATTTTCTCCTCGACTGAAACGTTTGCGATAACATTTTGATAACGTAATCGTAAAAAAATGGGTTAGAGGGGGTGCTAGCACATTATTTTACCAGAAGGTAAATATGTGATAGACCTTTTGGTAAAAAAATGGGTTAGAGGGGGTGCCAGCACATTTTTTTTTACCAGAACTCTATTACATATTAGCACTATGTCCTAAAAAAATAAACTAATGTACAAAAATACAATTAACACAACTCTTTTGGCTTAAGACTTTTTTCACACACATATAAAAATACGTACTAAATAAACGTACTAAATAATCAAGTCTAGCGTAATTCCTCCATGAACGGAGAAAAAGTGAACTTTTAAATCGCATCTCACCTTCATCTTGTCCTGTTCGTTTGGTAGGGTGATCAGAAAGACAGGTCGGCTGAGGACTGCGCATGTGAATATGGTGTGTCTCTTATCTCATTTATTGTTGGCAAATATTTGTACATTTAGTTACTTAGTGTACAGACGCACAGATTGTGTGGATTGGCTGGCGAACGTCTGTAATTAGAAACCCTGACAATCTTGTCACGAGGCTCAGAAAATTTTATCTCTGTGACCGGTCACAGACGATCGTTCGACGATCATTCGAGAGCATTCGGGGACATTCGGCTGTTGGTTCTGTCTCAGCAGTCCCAGCCTGCTGGAAAATATTACGTCATCAAATTCGTACGACCAGGACCTACAGCGAGCTGGTGTGTTACGCCAAAGGGCGGTTATACCGGCTATGCAGATACAGAATGTCACCACGCCGGTAGTGGCGAAACAAGGTAGCGGAAGGCGGTCTTTTTGCCGCTTCATGATCACTTGACGACAAGATAGCCCTGTAACTATTTAGAACTGACCTTCCATATGAGCTCATAACTATGGACTGCTGTAAACATATTTATCACTAATGCTATTATAACTTACGATTATAACTAATATTGTAAGCTCTTGGATGGGAGATGTAGTCATGACGACATATAACAAAACAACCCTATGAACCCCTGAAAAATTAGGCCCTCTTCATTTCTCCGCCTTTTAAAATCAAAATTTTAATTGAAAGGCTATTTGTCACTGATCATGCAAGATAATCCCACTACTGCCCTTATGCAGACACTTAATCACCTTTATAAATAACATCTTATCTCTACATATTGACCCGTTCTTTTTGCTGAGTCGTCGATACACAGGTGGGCTGACCATTGCGTATGAGACCAAAGTACACGTGTCATGCATCACATCTGTCAACAAACGTCGTTTGGCCTGGGAGTTTAACCGTCAATAGTATGCCGACAGACGATTGGTTACTCGGTGGGTGTGGCTGCATACGTGACAGCCGATTGGCTACTTTGGGACTATGACCAATCAGCAATAAATGTACATGTTTGCTAGCAAACGGTCACGAGGCAGTCATGTGGACCATACCCGACGCCTGAAGTCAAGGACTGGGTGTGATTGCTGAACTGCGCAATAAATCTACAAGCAGATATTGGGAGGGAAGATTTCATCATTCCTTTTTTGTGTGTCAGTAACGTTAGTTGTTCAGTCCAATTTTGGCAGGTTTGGCAGTCCAATAACAAACTGTCACTGTAGATGGAGTAACGGCCCGTTAACGTTATGTGACGATTCGGTTCAAATTCTGCTCGAAGATTCAGGCAGCTTGGAATTTCTCATGTGTAAAAAAAAACTAGAATGAGAACAACTGAGGACTCGATTATCTCTTCTACATGGTGCGTATATTCTCCTCTAACTAATGTACCTAATCCAAAATGTGACAAATGTTTGGTGTCTCCAAACAAAAAATAAGTAACAACATCAATTCGAACGTCCGAACCCAGTATTCGAATTTTCGAAAGTGGCTCACGCAAAACGCGTTCGGATTATTTTATCGAAGCCCCGAACACCCGTACCGAACGTTATCGCCGCCCAGCTATGACATTAAAAAAGTGTTATCTCTAATCTCCAAGTAGATCCTAGGCAAAAGACAGAGTCAAATTGACCAGGTAGTATCCATTGGCCAGAGTGGCTCCAATACTCTGGACAATGGATACTGCCTGGCCAATTTGATACTGTCTTTACCACCCTAGGATCTGCTTGGAGATTGCGTGTTTATCCCGCCATGCAGAGGGTGATTCCGGTTGCTCCCGCAGCTGTCCCCTGGGAAGGGTTCGGGATCAGTGATTGCAATCATTCCGTAAGTATGATAAATCTGTCTCAAACACGCCGGTAACCAGCGCTTAATGGCTTCCAAAGGGATTCTTTTTAACCTCGTGCCAAATGAAAGGCAACCATCGTTCAAACATTTGCTTGAATGAAAGATCTGAATTCAGATTTTGTATTCAGAAATATCGTTTATTTGTGATTGTGAATCATCTTCTTACCGCTAAATATTGTATATAACATTAACGTTACACATGTTTCATAACAAATTGCAAACCAAAACTCTCAATTTTCAAGCACAGACTAAATCAAATTATAGAAGTAGAACACAATGAACAATGGGGACTTTTTATGTGATATCATTATATATAGACAATCCCCAGATAACGTTACCTTTAAAAAAACCTGTCCTTAATTGTTATGTATCATCCCACACGATTGTACATGTATGTCAATTATGTACCTCTTTTTAATGTAACATTGTGAATATTGATAAAGTTTTGAAAAAAAATTAAAAAAAAATACTTCATTTCAGCCGGTGAAAGCTGCTATTGTATGATATGTCCTGAAAAAAAATGATGTAAATAAACCATTCATTCAAGTTGCTGTGTAAGGATCATTTTCAAAAGGAATGCTATATCATAGTGATGGTTTTGCCTGTGAGACAGGATATGTATCCAACGGCCGCCGCCCGCGTTTGACGCATAATGCAGGAAAAATGGGTCAACAAGCGGGAACCAAACGCCGGGGGCCATTGCCAAAGCCCTGGAGACTGCGCAGTGACATATCATCTATCTGAATTATATATCAGCATCCACGCACGGTATATACCATCGACGGGCGACGCATCTATAATATAGCGTAGTAGCGAGCTCAGACACCCAATATTTACACGCGAAACGTAGGAGTACTGCAAAATTCGATATCGGTTCCCGCGGCAACGTAAGAAACCGCGCAGCTACCAGCACGTTCTCATCGTAGATCAAAGGCGGCAATTCGCGTAAGGTGAGACACACAGAAAGAGAGAAAGGAGACGGTGGGATTCTGCGTACATATCATCATTTCATTTCCAAAATACGGGCTATTGGATCCGGTGGGGCATAGCAACGTAAGACACAACGGTCCATGAAGCTAGCACGTTCTCATCGTAGATCAAAGGCAGCATTAGAGTAAATAAGGTGAGACAGAGAGAAAGGAGACGGTGGCATCCTGCGTACATCTGGTTTTCATTTCCAAAATACGGGCTATTGGATCCGGAGGAGAATCAGAAAATCGTCAGTTTTCGCCAGTCACCATGAACCCGGATTCGGCGGGCGGTTACACGAAAGCCCGCTCGATGCAGCACCGGGACGCGCTCCTGCTCCTCGGGAAGCACCTGGCGTGGCGAGACGGGGACGTCGTGCTGGACGTGGGCTGTGGAACCGGGGAGATAGCAAGGTACGGTACATCTGCCGGCAGAAACAGACGGGAGGTAATATATATAGGGGACAGTAGCTGGGGCCGCTGAATTTCTCGCTCTGTATGTCCTTTTATGTTTGTTTACCTTCGCAGAAGGAAAACATGTTGTTTTTGCTCTCTTTCTTCTTCTTTCGTCCCAAACAAAAATATGGTCAGTGACCTGGACCAGACGGCTGCTTGTCACCATGGTGACTGGTGATTTAGCAGACACCCTGTGGTGTTGAGTTACATTTTGTAGCAAGGGGCTGGTTACTATATACATGTATGTAAATGTGTTTGAGCAAGAATAAACAGACCACGTGAAGGTAAACATTATATGCATATGCTTTGCAAATGTTATCTTTTTAGTTTTATATCATTTTCTGCACTCTATATGATATCGCACGACACTGGCTTGGAAAAACCTGAAAGTTAAAATAGTAGACCGGACACCAGCATACGAAATACCGGCCGCCAATTATAAAAGCTTTAAGCTCATTCAAACAAGCATTCGCCTACCAACCGTACCTCGACAATGGATATTTTTGTTAGGAAGCAACAAAAGACAGGACGAAATGCCCTTTGTATAGACAGCAAACGTCTTAATAACTTATAGTCCACGAAACACTACGTATCCATTTTCGCTCCAAGCTCCAGGCAGACTGGAACACACTGGAACAAAAAGCGTCACAATAAACTGGCCGCCTTCCCTCCAGTGTAGATGGATTGATGATCATACACACAGCCTTGCCATCCGCAGTTGAGACTGATTGTTGTGTGGGTGTTTCTAAATCACCGGTAATGAAACCATCACCAGTAGGGGATGCAATTTCAATGCAGATTTCTTTTATATTCTCGTCATAACAGTTTCACTGCAATATTCCGTGTTTATACAGTTAGGTATGAAATATTCAATTATGTTGCATTATAACCGCCACAGAAGAGAGGAGTGCTGTGTCATCTTGCTCTCGGGTATAACGGATGACGTGCACTCGGAAAATGGTCACCCACGCAGCCCCTTTTAGTGCTTTGTCTTTATCCATTCAGTCTACAGGAGAAGAAGAAGAACAACTTTATTGCACGATAAGGTACAACGTATGGCAATGACTACTGAACATAGTACATAAAGAAAGGGATATAGAATGAAAATTAACATCCTAATTATTAAAACATCAAGAGATACTACTGTATACAATAAAGTAGGGCTAATCATCAGTTTCGGCATTTTTTTCTAATAACAAAACAGTCTTTTATGTATTTACCTCTTTTTGTATTGTAAGAGTTGCTGCATTTGAATATATATGATGTATCTGTCCACAGTATCTAGTCAGTAGAGAGAGACCCCTCTTTGGGCTGCAGGCTCCACTAGCTAGCTAGCTCTCCATTTCCGGTTTGATTTACGGAGTCCCGTTCTCCGTGCCATGTTGATCATCCTAATGGCAGACTGCGCTTTATCACCCGCAGTCTGCAGGGAAATCAGTTATTCCATCGTATATAGTGCCGTGATATACGTTTAATAGTAGTAGGAAATAACTCGCAACTGCAAATCCAATCACGATCAACTACATTTTTCAGTGGTTCCCGGAAATACAGTGATAATACATCGTTTTGGTCATATAACAACATACCTACGTGGTGTTTTGAGGAACGCTTCAATGAATAATAAATCTATCGTCCCCTAAAAATGTCAGGTATAATAATCACAAGAGTTAAGTACATTACAATCGAACGGCTTCCTGATGCGATTAAGAAATTACAGTTTGTCTAATTCCTTTCCGCCGGACTGCACGGTAAACGGCTTAAAGAACGCAATTACGATTCTTAACTTTGTTAAAATGTCGCTGGATGGAAAATCTCTTATAGAACATTGTACGCATTTCAGGTCATTAAGCTTTCATAACGATATTACGGACTCTGCTTTCCCCATGTGTCTCCATCGTTCTTTTCACATTAAGATTTCATGAATTTTCATGACCTCCAAACGTCCCTGTCGATATTTATATGGTGTTATCTATATAAGTGCTGTCTACCCTTGTGTCCCTAAAACAAGACAAAACTACGCACCATTACTGTGGACATGAATATGTGACGAACTTTCCCTTGGCGTTGTTGTATCCAGAATCGCGCTTTAAGCGACGGTCACAACCCGCCGTACGTGCTTCTGCGTGCTGTCTACGTGCAAAAACGTGGACAAACGTAGGGCATCCGTGCGTGGTAAGTACCGCCTCCGTACGGAATCCTACGGATTTGGGAGCACGCAGACACGCCGTAGAACTTTAAGTGCATGTAAAACTTTTTCTGCGTGCGGTCTACGGATTCACCACCGTGCGTGCGAGTACGAGCGACGCGCGTGCCCCGTACGTACCGTACGAAAGACGCACGTGTGAGTACGGCCTCCTTACGGTAAAGTTGCAATCGCACAGAGATCGTACGTTGTAAGCACGTACAACTCACTTACCACTTGCGCAACGTACGATGCATGCAACCGCTCACGGCCAGACGTGGCGTGCAGACCACACTCTGACACCTTGCAAAACCGTGCGAGTGACGTGCGTCGATGCCACTCCTTCCCCACTTTTCAGAAAAAACGTAGCAGACGCAGCCTCCCAAATAAACGTACGGACAAAAAGCACGTACGGCGGGTTGTGACCGTCGCTTTATCCAGAACCATGCTCAGGCACCGTCCTGAATGGTCCATGCGTATCCAGAACCCTGCCTGAGGCAAATCTATGTTTTTGGGCACGCACAAACTGTGCTACTCTCTGGTATCTCATTTTACCCCTTTGGGTGGCAAACTGTAACCGTCTGGCAAATAGATACTACATGGCCAAATTGATATTGTGTGCTTGGAGATTACAGGGGCTGTCATATTTTTTATTTAGGCACATTGCAGATCAGACGGAGGTGGCAACTGTGGTGGGACTGGACATCTCCAAGGACATGGTCAACTTCGCCACCTCCAGCAACACGACGGAGAAAGCCTCCTTCCACGTGCTGGACATCCAGGACGGGTCAGGTATCAGAGAGAACTGGCGGGGGAGGTTCACCAAGGCAGTCAGCTTTCACACCGTGCACTGGATACCGGACAAGGAGAGATTTCTGGCGAATGTCCATCTGTGTTTGGAGAAAGGTGAGTGATAGTACAATAGGTTGGTTGCTTGGAAGGTGTTTGGGCACATTTCATTTCAGAACAGAATGTTTGCCTATTCAGAAATTAAATTAGATAGAATAAAAGTGTGTGTTGATGATCCAAGGGAACAGAAACTGGTACAAACAGCCACCCAACGAGTCACCGAGAGCAGTCGGCTGCAACCCCAGTACAGTAGTGTGTTCGTGGGTGATGTCCTTGGTTCTGAAATGCTGGCTAACGGCCGTTGCGTGGAAGAGTGTTTTCACTGGGCGGCCGCTACACGGGGGGAAAGAGCGACGGAGCTGAGGTCGGAGTTAAAGTGGCGGTGCGTGCGTGGGCGACGTCCTTGGTGCTGAAATGGGGGGTCCCTAACCCCTGCCGTGCAGGCTAAACGGTGTTCCGATGAAGAGTGGCTGCACTGGGCCGCTCCTACACAGTGGGGAAGAGAGACAGAGCTTCCGCAGGCGATGTCCTTTGTGCTAAAACGGGAATCCCTACTATAGGGACTTTCTATGAAGAGTACATGAGCCTGGCCGCCCTGACGCAGAGCGACAGAGCTGCGGTCGGAGTTTAAGAAGCGGTGCGTCCGCTGGCGACGTCCTTGGTGCTGAAACGGGAGGCCTAACCCATGCTGTACCGGCTTTCCATGAAGAGTGCGTCACTGCACTGGGCTGCCCGACGCAGAAGTGCGAGTTTGTGTAGATAAACGTCGACAGGGTAATCAGAGAAATATGAAAAAAATTTATGGAGTGAAACAATCTCAGATTAGGTCAATGAAGGTTAGACGTCCAGGCATCATACACAGGAAAACAGTTGCTCAACTGCATAGAGTTTGAAAACTGTCAGACGTTTCAATACCATGCAATACTTTTCTTCAGTGACAGTACTTAACGTATGACAGTTTTCAAACTCTATCCAGTTAGTTGCTTGAGTAACTGTTTTATTGTGAATCTCAGATGAATTAACTAAAGTTTGACATGTTTCCATTTTTGCCACAGGTGGGGAGCTCCTCTTCAACCTGTTCGCGGGTGTCCCTGCCGTGACGGTAGCGCGCGACATCAAGCACCACCCCAAGTGGCGGGACTACCTGACGGACTACACTCTGAAACTGTACGAGTGGCCAAAGGGAGACGTTGCCGGCATGTCGCGCTTGCTGGAGGACTGCGGCTTCGAGGTGGTGACGTGCGAAGTCCACACCCTCACCTTCAAGTTCGACTCCCTGGAGAAAGAAAAGGCGTTTTCTCGACCGCTTCTGGGACATTTGCAGTACATCCCGGAGGAGAAACAGGACGAATTTCTGGAGGACGCGATTAACATGGCACGTGGGCTGTACCAGAAAGACGAGGAGGGGCAGGTTATATGGGAAATGCCGCAAATCGTGGTGCACGCGAGGAAGTTGTAAGAGTCCTGTTGTACCCAGAACCGTGCCTTCCCAGTTCTATGCCTGAATCTGGAATGGGTTAGGGTTAGAATCAGGGGCACGGTTCTGGATAGTCTCTGCGTATCCAAGAACTTATATTTGCCCCAGGCTTGGTTCTGGATACGTGCTTGAGGATGGTTCTGGATAAAACACGGCTCTGGATACAATAGGTCGACAAACCTCACAACGCGTGCAGTCTTTGGATGTCGCCGTTCCTCAAAGGACGACTTTTGGCGGCAACGTCATTATAGGTGTTCAACACACCGGTTTATCACAATAAGCGCACATCTACTGAACAAGTCAACATCGTAGTTTACACCGTCAAGGTGCCTTTAACTGTTACAAAGCCCTTCAACAGAGACATGTGGTAGAAACAAAAAATTCATTACCGAATCTCGTGCATACAGGGTGGTCTGTGGTAAGCCTGTCCGGATTTAACACGCAGTTTTTTACTCTCCACCTACATTATTTATACTATAGGAACAAAAGCAGCACCTGGCGGCTGTTCTCATCTCAGCGTAACATCATAACTTTCGACATGGTTCATGATGTTCAGTAATTCATGTACAGTGACAACAAAAAAACGTGTTTGACTTCATACCACACCATCCTCAACACCAGACATGGTGTAAAATGATTTTATAAAATAATTTGATAGATGGCAGCCATACTGTCAAAATTAGACAGTGGTATAGAAAAAGTCTTTATTTCCATACTGTTAATGTCCCACCCTGAAAGTACATTGTAGTGTTTCCAAGATTGACCGTACTTCTAGAACACCTCTACTTTGCACCTTGGCTCATAGAGCCCTCCAATTAAAATAAAAATGTATCTATATATTGCACCGAATCACCTGGGTATAAGGTAGAAAACTACATAATTTTACATACACGTTATTAAAAGCACATGTGTTAAGTACATTGATGGAACAAGTAGGTTTTGGTTTTGGTTCAATTGCTGGATGATGCTGTTGTGATTGCTGTTGTAGATTCCAAACTATTTCGAGGTTCTTGACTGGAAGACATTATTAAGAATTTCAGAACATCAGTTGCACATGTACACCACCTTCAGAGGCACAGTTTTGATGACATTTGAGCTTGTACCTTCCTTGAAATTGAGGTAGTTATTTAGTTAATTTCTGTTCATCTCCTTGAGATCAATCATTGTGATACTTGAGATCAATGAAATATTTCAGTTCAGTTGCAACTACTTTTTCTTGTTGTTACCACATGGAAGACAAGGAAATTCCCCTGAGGTTAGTCATGTAACATCACAACATGTAATACCAAATACACTAATTCAAGTCATGGAGTCATGACACAATTGGTATAGCTGAGCCATGAGTTTTAGAATAAATCTAAGTGGTCAATTTGAGCCATAATTCTATGTGAGGTCAAACATGCTTTCTTGTTTGAAGCCATTAGATCACGATTTTAATTAGATCTATTACTTTAAGGTACAATATCTACTCTAACCGTTATACAAAATGAAAATTTACCTGAAATTGTCAGGTATCATAGATAGATTGGTGAGGTTGATGGGTGGATTTATACCTGACAAGACATTAAAAATTAGCAGCAAAGGATCTTTCCACAATATTCTACTATCACCTACCCACCTCCCATGACTAAAACCTGTTGTAGTCAATTGTATTTTACCTCCCCATCTGTCAATTAAACTTTGCAGTTATATTTGCCTTCCCAGAAGGAAAACGTTTTGCTCTGGTTCTTCTTCTCCAAACAAATAAGGTCAATGACCTGGACCAGACATCTGTCACCAAGGTAACTGGTGCTGTAGCAGACACCCTTTGGTGTGGGATTACATCATGTAGCAAATTGGCAGGACAGAGTTGGACCTCTGTCACCATATACTAGTATATTTGAGTGTATTTGAGTAAGTATAATCAGAACAGTAGTTTGTTAGGCTGGGCCATTTGTTGGTTAACACTATACATTTGCTTTGCTTTGCATGTTACCTTTATAGAGCATGTTGGCAGAATGTACTACACCTGTGCGAAACCAGTAATGTATGTGCATAGCACTTTAGCAGAACATCTCATATAAGGTTATAGTCGCGCATATAAGGTTTAAACTCCGTCTGCAGTTTCCAAAAATGAAAATGAAAAATATTGTCTGCACCACGCAAAATTCTGGTGCAATGTTGACCAAAAATCCAATCAAAACCATGAAAAATGGGGGCTTCGCCCAGGTGCTGTACGTTCTACCGACATGCTCTTTCCTTGTTACTAGTATTATTGCATCAAAGCTCAAACTTGTTCTGGACCTCGTCTGCGATCATTTTGGCGATGGCTAGAGATGACGTGGCGGCAGGAGATGGGGCGTTCCTGACGTGTAACATCCGGCTGCCGAGCTCCCCAACTCCGCCGTCGAACACGAAGTCGTCCACCAGCTGCCCCTCCTCATCCAGCGCCTGGGCACGCACACCCGACGGGCCCCTGGGGAGGAAAGGTGGACAGGTAATGGTAGTGCCATAGCAATAGCTCAATAGGGTAGAGTGCTTGTTTTGTAACCGGGAGGTCGTGAGTTCAAACCTCGGCCCCTGATGAGGAGAAGAGGTGGCAACGGTTTCTGAAGACTTTTAGTGTGATTCACGCTTCCTCAAATTCTTTATTCACTACACCAAAAAAGCAAACCTTGCAACAGGGATGAGAATCCCTGAATTGGAAGAGTTTGTGTACACAAATTACAATAGACAAAACAGACAATATATACAATCCCTCATATACATTATAATACAGTATTTTGTACCAAGCAACTAACCTTAATACAAATTCCTGAATTCTAAGTGGTGCGGGTAAAATTTGTCTGGTGCAGGTCATTTTCAAAGTAGGCTGAAAAAAATTATTTCAAGCCCTGGGCATGTTCCAGCATACAAATATAACGTTACCGTGAGCTGTCATGAAAGGGTGAGACCGACTGACCTGGTGACATCCTGTACCCTGAGTTCAGGCACGTATCTCTGCAGCTGTTTAACCTGCGCCGCCATGTTGAAACCTCTCCACAGCTCCCCCACACCGAACTGCCAGTGTTTGTACACCAGTTTACGCAGACCCCTGGATAAAAACAACAACACAAATAACAGCAAACAGCAAGGATATAAAGTAGGGTGGATTCATTCCTCAAGCTACCAGACAATCAGTAAGACTGGAGTGTTCTGCTGAATAAAAGTTCTACAGGAACTATGCCGTTCCAGATGTCTTACTGAGGAACGACTGCTGACAGACATTGGTTAGCACTCTACTCTATACAGCAGACAGAAAGAATGATCTCCAAAATCTTCCATGACAGAAACATATGGTAATTTTCACCTGCAAAAGTCAGGGATACAAAATGTGTGGGGAAAAAAAATCATGGAAAAATTCTAGTCTAGTAATCATAAAACTAACTAGTAAGGCAAGTCATGCACTGCTAAAACATGTATCAGAAACCTTAGACATCTTCACATGACATACTTGAATGCTACAGCATCTAACGTGTCGGTCAGATCGAAATCCAGCATCCTGTAGCCCTCCCTCTTGAAGACTAACACGGCGTTCGGACCGAGCAGCACGCTGCCGTCCGTACGGGGGGTGAAGTGAACACCGAGCCAGGGGAACCGCGGGTTGGGCACCTGGAAAGGCAGCTCCGATACAGTTCCACATCCTTACACTCATAAACTACGGCCACCGTAACACTCTATCAGACCAGGCTGAGTTTGCTACTTGTTTCTTGGACTCTTAAGGTGAACAAAAACTTTTGTACATGAGCAATTGCCTTGATGTCTCGGCCAGTGAGTGGTAGGCAAAAAGCGGGTGAAATTTGTGTGATTTGCCTACCGATAATTTGCAAATACCTCCACGATGTAAACAAAAACAGTGATTGCTCGTGTGGTTATAGTATGTGAGGCTATGAAAGACTGTTATCATGGCTGTAGCTTCAGATTAACATCTTGTCTCTGAGTGCTGACCAGCATGCTCAAAAAGATAAACGTCCGAAAACGACAGATAGATCCAAGAAATGAGTAACCAATCTCAGTCCGGTCTACCAGAAAACGTATCATTGACACTCACTTGAAGCCCAGGGCATCTACAGTGTCTCTGAGGTTGAAATCCGTTAGTTTGTATCCCTCCCTCTTGAAGGCGAAGACGGCGTTAGGCCCGAGCCACATGCTGCCGTCCATCCTCGGGGTGAAGTGGACCCCCAGGAAGGGGAAGGCAGGGTTGGGAACCTTGTGTTGGGATTAGTGCAGTGATTGGTGATAATCAAATCAAACAAAAGAAAGAAAAGAATAACCTCCAAGCAGACATTTTGGTGGCTGTAAATACAGTATCAAATTGGTCAGACAGTATCTATTTACCAGGCAGTTACCATTTCATTGGGTGGTGAAATGGTAACTGCCTGACAAATGGATACAGCCTGGCCAATTGAAGCCACCAAAACATCTGCTTGGAGGTTAAGAAAAGAAGAGTTCAAACAGAAAGTAGAGAAAGTGTGTTTTGAGAAAGTTTGGAAAACACAGAGATTTAATCATGATTTCGGGATGATGATGTAAATCAATCAAAGTAAGCAATTAAAGAAATCAATTGAATCAATAAAAAATCAACTAAGAAAAGCAGGGAAGCATATGCTAACCTTAATCAAGACCAACAGGGAAACAAACTTAGTAGCTGTTGCCTAGTTGCAGGCACGCTCTCCTGCAGCACACTTACCGGGTAGATGTTCCCCTTGACCAGGTGGCACTTCTCCGGCTTCAGCAGCAGGTAGTCCCCGCGGAACCCCACAATCTTCGGCACGCTGCTGCATCCCGACTTCTCTGCCAGTCTGTCTGAGTACAGGCCCCCGCAGGCCAGCACGTACCTCGCACGCACTGTTTGCTGTGAGATGATCATGACATATTCATTTCAGAACATTCAGTAAAACATTATGTCGCCTCCATGTTGGGTTTTGCACAGGCGCAGTATGTTCTGCCAAAGTGCTTTCCTACAGGTCCATGCAGGTTAGAACGTACCTCACACGCACTGTTTGCTGAGGGATGATGACAATAACATATTTCATTTCACAGCAAAGAAATATCTTCGAAGTTCAGCTTTGTTGATCGTACATTGTTTTAAGCAGTTTAATGAGTAGATTTACTGCACATTACAGAAGTTGTACTACTGCTACATTCCAAGTGGTAATTACTGAACAATGAGTTTACAAACCTACTGATGCACGTTGCCACAAGAAAACCAAGACTTACATTGTTCTGCCCGACTATTGTCACAGGATACTTCAGACCTGTTTGGGAACATGACAGACAGAAAAGCATGTAATGTTTTAACACATTAAGTTGAAAATTGTTATCATTTTGTTCAGTATTACTTTTGAGGCTTTCCTGTAATCTATTACAACTTTAATAGTCTTCTCAATTCTGTGAATGACAAGTTTTCTCATATTGTTTATGTCCACCCACCTTCAGCACTGTTCCCTTGGCTCTCCTTGGTTGTTTTGAAATCCGTTACCTCAAACTGAGTGAAAACCTGCCCCCCGCTCTGCTGGAAGTTCCTGCCGTAGGACTTTGCGACCTCGCCCCAGTCCACTATCCCAGTGTTGGGAGAGTCCAGGGCTTTTACTCCCTTAAATATGGAGTCACAAAAAAACATAGGTTAGTTTCTTTGTGAGTTTATGCATGGCAAGCTAGGATAACATTCTTCAATGGGATACAACAACTGTTCATGAGATACTAATACAACTAGCCTGGTTGCCAGACTGTTTCTAGGGCCTACACAGCTCAGCTCCTTGGCTCCAACGCCAACATGATAGCCTGGGTTCCAGACTGTTTCCAGGGCCTACACAGGCTAGTTTCTCAGCTCCAGTTACAACATGTCCCCAAGGAGGTTATAACACAGCCCCCCTAGGCCTCAGTTAAACCCTTTCACGCTGGCTAACTCTGGGCCCAGTGTGCTATAGGTCTGACATCCAGGCAAGATACAACAGAAGTTCACCAGACATCATATTTGCTCTCAGACTGATGCTGCCACCTACGGGTTTATCTCCAAACCTTAAGAAAACATCAGTCTAATTGCCCCAACTTAATTTTTTAGCAACTTTTAATAGGTGTCAGAAAGTCACTGTTACATAATTGTTTTGTAAATCACCTTCAATCACAAATGTTCTTAGAATTTTTGATGTCGAATAAGCAAATTTCAACATTGTTCCGTAATCACAACTGTAATCATTTTATAGACTGATACCTCTGCAATAGCCTCACAATTCAGCCCTCCACGGCTGCCAGGAGGCATGTATATCTTTTGCTAAGAACTATTAAACCAGTCTACTACTACACATGTACTTGAACAACCCGAACCCACCCTGCAGTGTGGCTCCATCTCCCTGATCTCGTCGGCCCCGATGATACGGAGTCCCCTCACCCCGTTCTGCTGACCTCGCTCGTACAGCTTCTCCAGCCTGGGGACCTCCTCCTGCTCCACCGCTACTATCAGCTGCATGGGAGCGGAGGGAACTGGTGAGCTCTCTGGCAATGATAATAGATGTCAAGTCTTTGCTAATCATCATTTTTGTGTGAATTTGATAATGGGACACTGAGATCATTGTCTGAGCCACCGGTACAATTAGCTGGGAGATTAAGAAACTGGTGAGTTTATCAGAAGATTGGGTTTTTAGATCTGTTTTTAGATCTGAAGTCATTGTAGACAGTATTATTAGGTTCATAGATCATAAACTGCTGATGGTCCAGTCTACCATCATGGCTTCTATCTACATGTACATTCATTTTGTACTAGACTTGTTAGCAACACAGTCAACCTTTCCAGTCTTCTTGTATGGAATGTTGTTGTCATCGCAGTACTTGTAGGCAAGGTCCAGCCCCTCCACACAGAGCCGTGCCTTCAGGGAGCCTGGGGTGTAGTAGATGCCGCTGTGGATCACTCCACTGTTGTGTCCACTCTGGTGGGAGGCTGGGGATGGAGGGTTTAATGTGTGAAGGTCTTACACTTTGTCTCAATGTCTTGAAGCAGTATCCTTCCTATGGTCTTCACTTCATAATACATTTATTAATTCATAGTTTTCACTAATTTCGGATAAATACCTTTTTAACTAACTACACAACAGATTCTATTAGTTACTGAAGAGAAGTAGTAGCCTGGGTACCATCCTGGTTAGTCCCACAGTCACTAGCCTGGTTACCAAACTTATTATACATTGTAGCTCCTGAGCTCCTACAGCCGATATTTGCGGAGAGGCTGTAGGACTCGGGAGATATAATAGGTTTGGTAACCAGGCTACACAGTCACTACCATCACTACTTTTAACATCTGACAGTTTTTAAATATCTATTTGGTTGCTTGTCATGTCAACTGTGTTCTGTGTATTAGTAACAGTGTTTTGAAAATTCAGAAAAAGCAATGATGTCAATCCATTGTGTTCATAATTCAATTTGCCCCAACATCAACCAATAAATTTAACACACATTATGTAATGTGTGTTGATCATTGAATATATTCTTTCTGTCACTATTGCAATAATTACTATTGATGGCTGTACTACAGTAACACTCACCTAGCTCCTTCTCTTTCTCAAGGACTGCGAACTTAAGCTGAGGGTGTCTGAGGATGAGCTCCCGAGCGGCAGCCAAGCCGACGATCCCCCCTCCGACTATCACCACATCAAACTCTGTCTGTCCTGTGTTACTGCTCAAGGTTAGAAATTGTGTCAAATTAAGTGTTTGAAAATTATGCAAACGTCAACTCTTCTTACAGGCGATCTAAAGGAATTGGCCATGACACATAGCAGTTCGTTACATCGTTTTTATTTCTTTTAACCTCCTTGGTTAACAATAAAAATAGTATCACTATGTAACGTTATGTTAGGCCTGATAAAATTATTAGCAGGACTACCCCTTTACGTAGCCTTTGCGATTCGAATCAAGAGTCGCGCGCCACGGCTACCCTTTACGTAACCAAGAATTTCCAAGCCCTTGAAAGGAATTGAAGTGAACCAACCTGGTAGAAAACTGTCTCCTTCCTATGGTAGTTGTTTGTAACGTGGCACTGGCTGTGTGCGGCTTTAAAAACGTTGCATTTCTGACAAAATTACCGGCAAAAACCCGGAAGACAAATTTTCCGTGAGCCGCCATTGTGAAACTGTGTCAAAGGTCACGGCTTTACCGCAGAACCGCCCACCTGTTAGTGAAAAAGCGCCTCCTGGCGAACTCTAACGGCTATACCAATCTAGCTAATGTTATGATCACGTCACAACAAAAACATGAGGGTTCTGAGTGATTGGGGTATTTCCAGCCATCTTCTAACTTAGGCTCAAAATCCAGGGAGTACAAATCTGATTTTGAGCCTGAGGTAATCTCCAAGTGGATCCGTCGATGAAGGTTAGACATCCAGGTACAAGAAATGTGACTGGACCATCCCTGCACTCAAGACATTTTTCATCAACCATATGTTAATACGATACGCCAAAAAGCAGTTACTCAAGCAACTGGATATGATTTTGAAAACGTCAGACGTTTCAGCTAGTATCCACTAGCTTTCGTCAGTGACTGAGAGACCAGAGGTGAAAGCAGGTTTATAAGCACAACCTATTGATTGATATGCAAATAAAGTGAAGACAAGTAGATCATTCGGTGGCAAGTATTCATCGGCCAGAGTGCCCATTAGCCACCAAAGGGTGGCTAACTTTTACTGACATTAGCCACCAAAGGGTGGCTATTAAATGGATACTGTCTTGCCAATTTGATACTGTCTTTTGCGGCCACCGAAACGTCTGCTTGGAGATTACAACTTAGTTACTGTGTTCAAATATAACAAGGTGTAAGTTATCGAAAGTGATATTTCACAGCACTTTGTTTCGGCTATTCAATTTCAACTGAAAACAACTTATTTATTGTGTCAGAAGACATAATTTTTGCAAACTAGTAATAATGAGCCCAGGGTTTTTAAGTTTCAAGTTTATTTATTTATCCAGAGTATATCTCAGATCTACGGATCTGTTCGAAAACATTTAGAACAGCATGGCATCATTCTGCAAGTTCACAGCAAAATGTTGAACTAATTTCCGCATTTTCCATGCAGATACGACAATCAAGTGCCTCAAATAAGAAAAAGAAACAAGTCAAAATGCTTTCCATAACAAAGAGGAATAATGCCTAGAATGTTTCTGAATTCGAACACTACGTAAGTTCACGACTTTTATTGACATCGATAAAACGATATTTTGAATCCAAATTTGTACCTTAAACATTACGGAATACTATTTTTTTTAGTTTTGAATCTTTCCAATATACCTAATGTTGACATTTTCTTCTGCTAGTTTTCTTCTTCCTTTGTCTAGTCTGAAAAACACAAAGCAAGCAAAATATGATAAATGGTGGCGGTAATGCAATGCTCCACAGTGTAAACCTATACATGTATTCAATGGACACAAAGGCAAGTTGTGAAACTAAAAAATGAAGAAAAAAAGAAAAAAAAAAAGAAACAATGACACAAGAAAGATGGGATGTAACGCTAACCTCGATCAAACCCAGACTCTTCCCACTCCTCCTCTGTAACGTCACGGACGAGAATGTCTTCCTCTTGGACATCGTCCTCTTTTGGGTCGTCCTCCTCTGAGCCAACGCCAACGTCCTCCTCTTCCTGTAGTGTGAGGTCCACTACGGCCGGGGTATCCTCGGATGAGGCGTCGGTGCTGGTAGTGCGACCTGCGTCAATACATGGACAGGTCCCAGTTTTCGCGTGCTGAGCTTAATAGCTGAGGAGGCAAGAAGAGAAATATAGACAGAGAGAGAGAGACAGAGATAAGAGAAGAAAGACAGTGTAAACCATTGCTATATAAACTGAAGGCTGCTAGAATGAATGTCCACACTCTACCACCGCTTGGGCAAGAGACTGATCCAGGGCCACGTGGGGACCGACCAGTGAAATGTTTCTCTAACGACCAACAATGGGAAACATGAGAATGTTGACAGTACAGACGGAAGGACAAAAGGGAGAGAAATGTTGAACAAGCTCACACACGGCATGCACATATGTACAGGAGGAGTAATTTCCAAGCAGATGCTACGGTGTCAAGGCTGTAACCTACTAATGTAAGATTTACTTGCAGATTATGGAAGGACAAGAAAGAAGACAGAAAAGAAAACTTACAATTGCTGACCAGTCCATCACGTTGGTCTTCGTCTGTGGTGAGATCGATCAATGGTGGTGAGTCGGTCCGAGGGTTCGCGTGGTGTCCTGCGGTCGCACACAAGTACAAGAACACGTTACATCAGTCAGTCATCGTTGGCATCGGTGATGTTATTATAGCACTTCGGCCGGACTACTTACAACTTGGGGAAGTATCGGTTCATCTAAAGCTACAATCACACAAGAACAGAAATGTTTCACGTGCGGACTCTAAAAAGAGGGCAAAAGAAGCTAAGAGATGAGGGACACTTTCTCCGACTCACAAATACCTTGGATTATTGAAATACATGTAGATTCTAAACGACATGTAAAGCGAAAGCGTACCTGGGTTTGCAGGCTTCGTCTTGTTTACATCAGAAGTGACCTGTACCTCACCGTTGTTGACGAAAACTTTAATTCTAATTTCGACGACAGGATCTGAAGATAGAAAAAAACAACAGTAGTTATATTACGTTATGATGGGGCACGTGTAGATAACATTTTCACGGCCACATTCATTGTCAGGTTTACGACAGCGAACTGAGGGCATGCTCGGGACATGTCTTGGCATCGCAATGGTAAAATAGTCAATTTTAAACTTACCGCTTTGTCCGATGGAGTTATTGCTCATGTTGACGTTTACAGACTGAATACCTTCGACTGAATGTATGAGCAGAGCATTGACGTGCAAGATTGGGAACAAGCAATTATATTCAATTGGTGACACCAGTTGGTGTTGGTGACACAGGTGACACCAGTTGGTGTTGGTGACTTATGGTTCCCGTGGTGACATATGAGTTCCCGTGGTGACTTATGGTTCCCGTGGTGACATATGAGTTCCCGTGGTGACATATGAGTGTCACCAACTGGTGTCACCAATTGAATATAATTTGTACATTTTCATTACGCACCAACGCCCCAACAACACATGGAGTGGCATGTACCATTTATACCACCGCGACGAAATGGCAGTACAAGTATTGTGGCCCTCACTACTACATAAAATTTGATCAAATCAGCTTTAAACAAGTTGAAGACTAATACTTTGCTGTTGGGAAGTTGGGACACATAGCTATGGACTTTCTCCTGCGTGAAAATTTACGTTATTACTTGGTTAGTCTAATTATTTTTAAATGATCATTCCTCCTGTTCCCTGGAAATGGGTGTCACGTGATGGCATGGACTCATCCAATCAGGTTGCGAGGGCTTTAGAAATAGCGTATTAATTTTGCTACTCAAGTTCGTGTTTTATTTTCTGAAAGAAAGAAATTTCTGAAGAAATGGTCTTGTGCTTAAGCCATGTTCGTGAGACTAAACATGGTAACGTTACCCTTGCCCACCAGCGTGGAGCTGTGTCAAAGGTATTACGTCATAACCTTGTGGCATGCTTGTGGTGTCAAGCCAAATACATGATCCTGCCAAATACATGACTCCAACACTTCTTGGTGTTAGTTTGTCATGATGTGGGAGACTAAACGTAGTCTAACCTAACTCCAATCGTAAGTCTAACCCTAGCCCTGAACGATGATCCCAATCCTAACCCTGACATCCCCTAACCCTAATACCAACGCTAACCCTAAACTGCCGACCACTCACGTATGTGGCAGCCCAAGGATTTGGCAGAACCGCCCACCTGTGAAAAGCGCCCCCCGGCGAAATATCGCGGCAGCTCAATTTAGGTACATGTAGACTACATTTATTTGTAAGTTCACTAATAGTTAACTCTTGTCACAATACGTGCCAAAGTACAGCAGTTATTGTGTTCCTAGCCTCCTAGAAATTGTTCTAATCTTACGTTTTTAGTGATATTCTGCATTTTAACATTTCAATCTCTCCATCATGTTGAGTAACTTACATGTAACTGTTACATGGTCTTAATACCGTCTTATCAGTCCAATGATCACACTCGGAAACCAACAAGTTAACCAACATGCCAGTACAGCTTCTTTATTGATTGCAGTAATATTATTGGCACCTAACAAGGTGTAAGTTAACATCGAGGGAGAGACATTACGTATCCACGTGTTAGTAATGTCCCAAAATTTTCTTTTACAGTCAAGCTGCAGCGTAAAATGCTCTACTGTCCGATGTGAGAAGTTGTTGACAGTCCTGCTGTATATAAAGTGTCCACCGAGTGTTGCCTTCTTGTAGATTGGTTACCTTTACAATGTGTAAATTTCCACTAACTGTAGCGGTAACACCTAATCTGCATGTACATGTCATGTTACAGTTGGTGAGTAACATTTTCGATTTTACCAGTACAGTAGGTGAGAATACTCCATGAACATTCTTGTTCGTTGGTATCTACTACATTATGTGACTTAATAGTCTCCACCCCTGGTTGTTGGGTGGTAACTGATGCATCTCAAAGTGAGGATAGTACATATAACCTTTTTATTATTAACAAAATTCTCTATGGGATCTACATTTGTACTGAAAACAATACAGAAGGCTACTTTTTAAAAAATCTATTTCTAATGTTTCTGACATTTTCATTGTCGCTACTTCCTTCAGCTACTTTTCTTCTTCCTTTGTCTAGTCTGAAAAACACAAAGCGCGCGAAATGTAGTGAATGGTGGCGTTGGTAAAATGCTCCACGGTTTAAACCAATACATGTATTCAATGGACACAAAGGCAACTTGTGAAACTAAAACTAAAATAAAACAAGGAAAATCGTAGATTTCAAACCTCCGGGTTTTTTTGTATTCTATTGGTTAAGGTTATTTGTTTGTGTGTAGTATGAAAGTTATGTGCGTAATATGTTTGTATGTGTTTGATGGCTACTGACGGTTGGTTTGGTATGGACTGTTGATTAACTTGTCTGACAGCCTGCACCGTCACCCGCGCCATTACCCCCGCCGTCATTGCTGCGCCGTCACCCAAATTTTTAATCGGAACCAGACACCCCTCTGTTTGACCCCTTTTAAATGCTAAGACCCAAAACTGCAACCTCCCCATTCCTTAACAACATGGTAAATTTCATTTTCAGCATGGCGGGGGTGTCCGGAGCACTTAAAAACATTTTATTTCGACGCCCATAAACACATATGCAATTAAACAAAAACGTTCTGCATCATCTGCAGCCCAATAGCAATACGTATACCGAACAACAGACCAATCCGTCCAGCCGATCGCGAGAAACAGCTGCTGACAGAAATGTTTCGAACCATAGCAAAACCTCCTCGCGGAAGGATATCTCCTTCCCCGGAGGTAATAATAAAAAACAATGACATAAGAAAGATGGGATGTAACGCTAACCTCGATCAAACCCAGACTCTTCCCACTCCTCCTCTGTAACGTCACGGACGAGAATGTCCTCCTCTGGGACAATGTCTTCCTCTTGAACATCGTCCTCCTTTGGGTCGTCCTCCTCTGAGCCAACGCCAACGTCCTCCTCTTCCCGTAGTGTGAGGTCCACTACGGCCGGGGTCTCCTCGGATGAGGCGTCCGTGCTGGTATTGGGACCTGCGTCGATACATGGACAGGTCCCAGTTTTCGCGTGCTGAGCTTAATAGCTGAGGAGGGAAGAAGAGAAATATAGACAGAAAGAGATAGAGGTAAGCGGAGACAGACTGTTGAATAAATAGCTACAGGTTGGCGGAAAGACTTGAAAGCGAACGAAGAAAAGAGACAGAATTGTGAAGCAAACTCGCGCCATGTACAGGACTATGATGACATGAGACGACCGTCCACCATTAAAACTTCCGGACACCTCTCCATTGCTACTGTCGGGCTTCCTATTACTATGTTGATTCACTTTGTATCAAGGAAAAGAAAGAAAAGAGAACTTACCATTGCTGACTAGTCCAGGTCGTTCCTTGCTTTCTTCGTCTGCCGTGAGATCGATCAACGGCGGCGAGGCAGCCCGAGGATTCGCGTTGCGTCCTGAGCTCGCACACAAGAAAACACACGTTACAACTTATATTGTGAAGTTAGCACTACAGCCGGCGCGGGGTCCCCTCGGATGAGGAATGTGTTCTGGTATTGTGACCTGCGTCGACTGCCACAGGTCCAAGACAGGCAGTGTAAGGCCACAGCAAGTAATTTTTATGGATGACATCCGCGCGCGCATTGATTTTCGGCTGATTTTGGGAAAAAAAACAAGAAATTTTGTTGCCTTCTGACAGTGGTCAACATACCGAAAATGGGCAAAGATATCTGTTGCCATGCCGGAACGTGGATGGCAGATAACTATGAAGAGAGGAGACAAGAAAAGGCTCTGATTTAATGTCTTGTTTCTTACTTTTATGCAGTGATATGTGATACTGGCTGTGTATATGTGATGTTCCCACTGAATCAAAATCATTTGTACCATGATTGAGTCAAAATGTTACAATGTAGGAACCTTGTTTTTTTTCGCCCGCTCGCATTAGATTTGGAGTCTGCGGAGGATGTCATCCATAAAATTTACTTGCTGTGGCCTAAGGTACGTACCATGACCGACCAGTGAAATGTTTGTCCGACAGACCAACAATGGGAAACATGACAATGTTGACAGACGGAAGGACAAAAGAGAGGGAAATGTAAACGGCAATTGCAAACTCACGCTACGGAACGATAACCGTCAACTTTGGACAGAATTTGTTCACACGCCTGGGGAGTTTAGGATAATGTAGTTTACGGTGACGTCGGGTGGCGTAGTGGTAGAGCGTTCGACTATGGAGACCCGTGTTGGATTCCGAGTTGTACCCAGGACATGTCTGGACAAGCGCCCCGGCGTTGTGCCCTTGGGAAAGGCACTTAACACAACTTTCCTCACTCCACCCAGATGTGAATGGGTACCTACCTTCGGTTGGGGAAAGTCGTATTAAGGTCATATTGTGGGGCCGTCAGTTTAAAAAAAAATTGTGGAGCAAATATCGTGTGTATTATTTGATTGTTTGTCATTAATTTATTGATCATTATGTGATACCCTGCATCAATTCAGCCGCACAAAGTCTCCGACTGCACTGGTACTGTTTGACCAATAAAAACCATTTATTATTATAATATTAAAAGTCAGAAAAATGAACTCACCGTTGCAGATCAGGTGAGGCGGATCTTCTCCTGTGAGGTCCACTACAGGTGCTGTGGCCGCCAGAGGCATATTGCGACGTCCGATCTTAGCTACAATCACACAACAACAGAAACGTTTCACACACTTGCTCAAGAGGGCAGAAGAAGCGAAGATAGGAAGCGAAGATAGGAAAAACACTTCCTCCGACTCAGAATGATATTGAATTACTGAAAAAACATTGCAAACGCAGACGTTTTTCCCATCTACATTTGTACTACTAGTATGTCATGCCCCGACTCCATTTTGTCTGCATCTGTGGCCGACTAACTCCCCTGACCAGTTTAGGCGAATGTATGTGGCGTCTTACAAAAGAGAGAAAGCATTGTAACAGACAGAAACGCCTAAAGTAATAGTTTCTTAGAATAGACCTACTGTATTGATCACATTGTCATTGATGCCATACATTGTACCATGACAACTGTAGAGCAATAAAGTCAACTTCGTTTCATTTTCATGTCATTTTGTTGCAAACGGCATATAAAGCAAAAGCGTACGTGGGCTTGCAGACTTTGTCTTGTTTATATCAGAAGTAACCTGTACCGGTACCTCACCTTTGTTGACGTAAACTTCAATTTTCATTCTGACGAAAGGACCTGAGAGTAGAAAAAAAAATATACAAACGTAATTATGATCGTGATGACTGGGTAGATGTACAACGTTAACATCCTGTCACATTCATTGGCAGGTTTACGACAGAGAATTGAGGGCATACTTGGGACATGTCTGTCTGAATCTGTATCCTCAATAGAAGTATACAATATAGCACGTTTCCAGGTTCTTGCGTAAAAATTTAAAACAACGCCCTTTAAAATGTTTTCAAACTTACCGCTTTGTCCAATGGAGTTATTGCTCATGTTGTAGTTAACAGTTTCTAGTTCGCAGACTGCAAGATTAGACCTTAACTGTCATTCCCAGGTCTTCCTTTCACACTGCCTCTCAGTGGTCAACGCTAGCTAACCATGAGAAAACACCCGTAATAGCGGCCGAGCCGGCGATCATGGTTAGCTAGCATTGAATGAGAGTAGGCGCATGCGCAGCATCTGTTTTCCCACGCTCACGCCGGCCCCCAGCTATCACGGGTGTTTTCTCATGGTTAGCTAGCATTGAATGAGAGTAGGCGCATGCGCAGCATCTGTTTTCCCACGCTCACGCCGGCTCGGCCGGCGCACTGCATTTTTTCACCGTACCGTAAAGCATGTTTCAAGTTTTCCCAATGGTGGGAACCGATGCTACCTGGTCGCCTGCTATGCGTGCTCTCTCATTCAATGTTACCTATGCGTGCTCTAGTTTTTCATGACAACGTGTCCAACCTTTGAAAGCTGCCTGCCCGGGATCGGTGTCGATCCCATTTCATGTTAAGCGCGCACCATAAGGCCTTAAAAAGGCAATGAAATTGTAGTATAAGTATTCTGGTCATCACTGCTAGTGTATATAAAATGTGATTAAATTAGGATTAAACCAGATGACGACTGATACTTTGATGTTTGTAACTTGGAAAAATAGTAATGGACTTTCTCCTGGGCGAAAATCTACGTTATTATTTGCTTAGTCTAATTATTATTGATGATTAGTCTTGTTCCCTGGGAATGGAAGGGTGTCACGTGACGGTGTTATCAAATCAGGTTGCGAGGGCTTTAGAAAAGTTTCTTTTAGCGTACTAATTTTGATACTCAAACTCGTGTTTTTTTTCTGAAGAAATTTCTGAAGAAATGGTCTTGTACTTAACTCCTGTTCGTTAGACTAAACATGAAAACGGTACCCTTACACTTACGCAGCTCAAGGATTTGGCAGAACCGCCCACCTGTGAAAAGCGTCCCCCGGCGAAATATGACGGCAGCTACCTTTATGATTATTTGGAAGTTCACTTAATAATCAACTCTTGTCACAATACTTGCCAGGGATCTAGAGTACAGCAGTTATTGTGTTCTTTGATTCATTGAAATTGTTTTAAATTTGACGTTTCAAATGATATATATCGATATTCTGCATTCAAATATTTCAATCTCTCCATCATGTTGATTAACTTACACGTATATGGCCTTATCAATCCAATGATACACTCGGAAACCAACAAGTTAACCAACATGCCAGTACAGCTTCTTTATTGATTGCAGTAATATTATTGGCACCTAACAAGGTGTAAGTTAACATCGAGGGAGAGACATTACGTATCCACGTGTCAGTAATGTCCCAAAACTTTCTTTTACAGTCAAGCTGCAGCGTAAAATGCTCTACTGTCCGATGTGAGAAGTTGTTGACAGTCCTGCTGTATATAAAGTGTCCACCGGGTGTTGCCTTCTTGTAGATTGGTTACCTTTACAATGTGTAAATTTCCACGAACTGTAGCGGTAACACCGAATCTACCGTAGTGTACATGTAATGTTACAGGTGGCAAGTACCATTTTTTTACCAGTACAGTAGGTGCGATTACTCCATGAACGTTCTTGTTCGTTGGTATCTACTACATTATGTGATTTAATAGTCTCCACCCCTGGTTGTTGGGTGGTAACTGATGCATCTCAAAGTGAGAATAGTACATATAACCTTTTTATTATTAACAAAATTCTCTATGGGATCTACATTTGTACTGAAAACAATACAGAAGGCTACTTTTAAAAAAATCTATTTCTAATGTTTCTAACATTTTCATTGTCACCACTTCCTTCAGCTACTTTTCATCTTCCTTTGTCTAGTCTGAAAAACACAAAGCAAGCAAAATGTAGTGAGTGGTGGCGTTGGTAAAATGCTCCACAGTGTAAACCTATACTCAATGGAATCAAAGGCAACTTGTGCAACTAAAAAAAAACGACACAAAAAAGATGCTAACCTCGATCAAACCCTGCCTCTTTCCACTCCTCATCTGTAACGCAGCAGTCGATGATGTCTTCCTCTGGGACATCGTCCTCCTTTGGGTCGTCCTCCTCTTCCTGTAGTGTGAGGTCCACTACGGCCGGGGTCTCCTCGGATGAGGCGTCTGCGCTGGTATTGGGACCTGCGTCGATACATGGACAGGTCCCAGTTTTCGCGTGCTGAGCTTAATAGCTGAGGAGGCAAGAAGAGAAATATAGACAGAGAGAGACAGAGATAAGAGAAGAAAGACAGTGTAAACCATTGCTATATAAACTGAAGGCTGCTAGAATGAATGTCCACACTCGACCACCGCTTGGGCAAGAGACTGATCCAGGGCCACGTGGGGACCGACCAGTGAAATGTTTCTCTAACGACCAACAATGGGAAACATGAGAATGTTGACAGTACAGACGGAAGGACAAAAGAGGGAAATGTTGAGCAAGCTCACACCCGGCATGCACATATGTACAGGAGGAGTAATTTCCAAGCAGATGCTACGGTGTCAAGGCTGTAACCTACTAATGTAAGATTTACTTGCAGATTATGGAAGGACAAGAAAGAAGACAGAAAAGAAAACTTACAATTGCTGACCAGTCCATCACGTTGGTCTTCGTCTGTGGTGAGATCGATCAATGGTGGTGAGTCGGTCCGAGGGTTCGCGTGGTGTCCTGCGGTCGCACACAAGTACAAGAACACGTTACATCAGTCAGTCATCGTTGGCATCAGTGACGTTATCATAGCACTTCGGCCGGACTACTTACAACTTGGGGAAGTATCGGTTCATCTAAAGCTACAATCACACAAGAACAGAAATTTTTCACGTGCGGGCTCTAAAAAGAGGGCAAAAGAAGCTAAGAGATGAAGGACACTTTCTCCGACTCACAAATACCTTGCATTATTGAAATACATGTAGATTCTAAACGACGTGTAAAGCGAAAGCGTACCTGGGTTTGCAGGCTTCGTCTTGTTTACTGTGACATCAGAAGTGACCTGTACCTCACCGTTGTTGACGAAAACTTTAATTTGCATTTCGACGACAGGATCTGAAGATAGAAAAAAACAACAGTAGTTATATTACGTTATGATGGGGCACGTGTAGATAACATTTTCACGGCCACATTCATTGTCAGGTTTACGACAGCGGACTGAGGGCATGCTTGGGACATGTCTTGGCATCGCAATGGTAAACTAGAGTTCCCCGATCTCATACCTTCACCAAATGATGTTAATCTTTATGACTGACAAATTATAGATTAGATTATTCCCCCCTGATTTAAGAAATAGGAACCTAATTTTCATGAATTATATCATTTTATCATAATCTCAACCAAAAAAAGTCTTATATTAACAAACAATGCATTCTAGCATTTCCTAATAAATTATGCAAATGAGGTCCTGATTTGAATAAATTATGTTTAATGATGTTCACCTCAATTTAACTTTCAAATACCACAAGTATGAAATTCCAGGCAGTTATCATTACATAATTATAAAATTTTCTCATTAATTATGCAAATTAGGTCATTATTAACATAATCAATATCTTCCTGTGTTTCTCTCGTTATCAATTACCAATGTCACAAGCTTTAATTGTCCTATCATGGAATGCAGCTGATTTATAGAATTTCCCCATAAATTATGCAAATTATATCGATATTTGCATAATTGTCACATAATTATATGAAGGATCACATAAGCTACCTACATACCAAAAATCACGACGATCCGTCAACCGGTTCTTGAGTTATCCCCTTTTGAATATTTTCAAGAATATATCGCTGCAGTTCCAGTGCAAGCCGCTAGGGAGCCTAAACTCACATCACTTCTTCCCCAGCACAAGAGCTACCTACCATCTAGATTTCATCACCATAGCATGTCTAGATCATGAGATATCAAAACCGGAAGTTCAGCTGCAGTACCATAACAAGTCGCTAGGGGGTCCAAAATCTAATCATTTTGAGGTCTCATCAAGACCTACCCACCTACCAAGTATCAAGACAATCCATCAAGGCCTTCTCAAGTTATCGTGTTGACACACACACACACACACACACACACATACACGAACGCCCCTGAAAACATAACCTTCTTGGCGAAGGTAAATATAGTCAATTTTAAACTTACCGCTTTGTCCGATGGAGTTATTGCTCATGTTGACGTTTACAGACTGAATACCTTCGACTGAATGTATGCAGAAGAACCTTCGACATGCGTTCGACATACTCCATATCCCCTACACCAACTTGGAATTTTCTAGATACTAGTAACAGTGACTGTGAATTTACAGGTGAGTGAGTGAAGCAGGTAACATGACACCACACCAACATTTTCATTACGCACCAACGCCCCAACAATAACCACATGGAGTGGCATGTACCATTTATACCACCGCGACGAAATGGCAGTACAAGTATTGTGGCCCTCACTACTACATAAAATTTGATCAAATCAGCTTTAAACAAGTTGAAGACTAATACTTTGCTGTTGGGAAGTTGGGACACATAGCTATGGACTTTCTCCTGCGTGAAAATTTACGTTATTACTTGGTTAGTCTAATTATTTTTAAATGATCATTCCTCCTGTTCCCTGGAAATGGGTGTCACGTGATGGCATGGACTCATCCAATCAGGTTGCGAGGGCTTTAGAAATAGCGTATTAATTTTGCTACTCAAGTTGTTCGTGTTTTATTTTCTGAAAGGAAGAAAATTCCGAAGAAATTGTCTTGTGCTGAAGTCATGTTCGTGAGACTAAACATGAAAACGGTACCCTTACCTACCATTGTGGAACTGTGTCAAAGGTATTACGTCATAACCTTGTGGCACGCTTGTGGTGTCAAGCCAAATACATAATCCTGACAAATACATGACTCCAACACTTCTTGGGGACTAAACGTAGTCTAACCTAACCCCAATCGTAAGCCCTGAACGATGATCCCAATCCTAACCCTAACATCCCCTAACGAACGTTCACCATAAACACCTGCTGACCTCTCACGTATGTGGCAGCTCAAGGATTTGGCAGAACCGCCCACCTATGAAAAAGCGCCCGCCGGCGAAATATGGTGGCAGCTCAATTTAGATCCATGTACATTTATTTGTAAGTTCACTAATAGTTAACTCTTGTCACAATACGTGCCAAAGTACAGCAGTTATTGTGTTCCTAGCCTCCTAGAAATTGTTCTAATCTTACGTTTTTAGTGATATTCTGCATTTTAACATTTCAATCTCTCCATCATGTTGAATAACTTACATGTAACTGTTACATGGTCTTAATACCGTCTTATCAGTCCAATGACACACTCGGAAACCAACAAGTTAACCAACATGCCAGTACAGCTTCTTTATTGATTGCAGTAATATTATTGGCACCTAACAAGGTGTAAGTTAACATCGAGGGAGAGACATTACGTATCCATGTGTCAATAATGTCCCAAAAATTTCTTTTACCGTCAAGCTGCAGCGTAAAATGCTCTACTGTCCGATGTGAGAAGTTTTTGACAGTTCTAGGCCAGATGAGAACAGGACACGTTACAGAGGAGGACTAGCCAGGACGTATTGACTTGGGTAGATTTAGACAATGTTACAGAGTTACGACTAGCCACCTGTGACTTGGGTATGTTTCATGTGTTGCTAACATGACTGGGATTGTCAGTTACCCAAGTTTGTCAGATGTTTATGTTTCCCAGTCATGTTAGCAACACATGAAACATACCCAAGTCACAGGTGGCTAGTCGTAACTCTGTAACGTGTCCTGTAAACATCTGATACCCATTTGTCAGATACCCAAGTTTGTCAGATACCCAAGTTTGTCAGATGTTTATGTTTCATGTGTTGCTAACATGACTGGGATTTCATTTTATCTGACAAACTTGGGTAACTTGATACCCAGATGTTTATGTTTCATGTGTTGCTTACATGACTGGGATTGTCAGCTACCCAAGTTTGTCAGATGGTATCTGACATTTTATCTGACAAACTTGGGTAACTTGATACCCAGATGTTTATGTTTCATGTGTTGCTAACATGACTGGGATAAACATAAACATCTGGGTATCAAGTTACCCAAGTTTGTCAGATAAAATGTCAGATACCATCTGACAAACTTGGGTAACTGACAATCCCAGTCATGTTA
>NW_017803876.1:929439-994398 GCF_001625305.1 Branchiostoma belcheri
CTTTTGCTTCTTTTGCTTCTACCATAAGACTTTAACTTTACCAGTAGGTTTACTTCTTTACCAGAGGTTTTACTTCTTTTACCAGAACCAGATGAGAACAGGACACGTTACTAGTAACCTTGACTGATTAGGTAGAGTTAGATTTCGACGACAATATAAACAAACATGCACGCACAAGTTATACAACCCCGACGACATGGCAGTACAAGTATTTTGGTCATCACTACTACATTGAATGTGATCGAATTAGCTTAAAACACGTTGCAGACTGATACTTTGCTGTTGGTAAGTTGGGACAAATAGTTATGGATTTTCTCCTGCGTGAAAATATACGTTATTACTTGGTTAGTCTAATTATTTTTGATGATTAGTCCTGTTCCCTATGAAAAGAACGGTGTCAGATTGGGAAGGTGGTGACTGTGGTTTTACTTCTTAGCTTCTTTTGCCCTCTCCGTAGGTTAAAATAAAGAAGTGACGGAGACAGATTGGGAAGGTGGTGACTGTGGTTTTACTTCTTAGCTTCTTTTGCCCTCTCCGTTTCTACTATTTCCCCAACATTATCATACATACCTGTGGCGACAGACTTCTTTTGCTTCTTTTGCTTCTTTTGCTTCTTTTGCTTCTTTTGCTTCTACCATAAGACTTTAACTTTTACCAGAGGTTTTACTTCTTTTACCAGAGGTTTTACTTCTTTTACCAGAACCAGATGAGAACAGGACACGTTACTAGTAACCTTGACTGATTAGGTAGAGTTAGATTTCGACGACAATATAAACAAACATGCACGCACAAGTTATACAACCCCGACGACATGGCAGTACAAGTATTTTGGTCATCACTACTACATTGAATGTGATCGAATTAGCTTAAAACACGTTGCAGACTGATACTTTGCTGTTGGTAAGTTGGGACAAATAGTTATGGATTTTCTCCTGCGTGAAAATATACGTTATTACTTGGTTAGTCTAATTATTTTTGATGATTAGTTCTGTTCCCTATGAAAAGAACGGTGTCACGTGATGGTGATCTACATTTGTGATGGTGTTATCCAATCAGGATGCGAGGACTTCAGAAGTCTCTTTTAGCGTATTGATTTTGCTACTCAAAATTCGTGTTCTTTTTTTAAAGAAATGGTCTTCTGCTGAAGTCATGTTCGTGAGAGTAAACATGCAAACGGTACCCTTACCCACCAGTGTGGAACTGTGTCAAAGGTATTACGTCATAACCTTGTGGCATGCCTGTGGTGTCAAGCCAAATACATGATCCTGCCAAATACATGACTCCAACACTTCTTGGTGTTAGTTTGTCATGATGTGGGAGACTAAACGTAGTCTAACCTAACTCCAATCGTAAGTCTAACCCTAGCCCTGAACGATGATCCCAATCCTAACCCTAACATCCCCTAACCCTAATACCAACGCTAACCTTAACTGCCGACCACTCACGTATGTGGCAGCCCAAGGATTTGGCAGAACCGCCCACCTGTGAAAAGCGCCCCCCGGCGAAATATCGCGGCAGCTCAATTTAGGTACATGTAGACTACATTTATTTGTAAGTTCACTAATAGTTAACTCTTGTCACAATACGTGCCAGAGAGTACAGCTGTTATTGTGTTCCTAGCCTCCTAGAAATTGTTCTAATCTTACGTTTCTCGGAAACTCCCTGATCTCAGAACCACAAAAACAGCCCTAACATGGAAGCCAGAAGGCACACGCCCGAGAGGGCGGCCTAGAGTGACTTTGCGGAAAACACTACAAAATGATGGGGTAAAACTTGGACTTAACTCACTTAAGGATATGGCAGTAGTGGCGCAAGACCGAAACCTTTGGAGACAAAAAGTCAGACAAGAAGTCGACCTATGCAACAAGGTTGCGGGAGGATCTAAGGTCTAAGGTCTAAGGGTCTGCTCAAACTGGCATTTTAACATTTCAATCTCTCCATCATGTTGAATAACTTACATGTAACTGTTACATGGTCTTAATACCGTCTTATCAGTCCAATGACACACTCGGAAACCAACAAGTTAACCAACATGCCAGTACAGCTTCTTTATTGATTGCAGTAATATTATTGGCACCTAACAAGGTGTAATTTAACATCGAGGGAGAGACATTACGTATCCACGTGTCAATAATGTCCCAAAATTTTCTTTTACAGTCAAGCTGCAGCGTAAAATGCTCTACTGTCCGATGTGAGAAGTTTTTGACAGTCCTGCTGTATATAAAGTGTCCACCGGGTGTTGCCTTCTTGTAGATTGGTTACCTTTACAATGTGTAAATTTCCACTAACTGCAGCGGTAACACATAATCTACATGTACATGTAATGTTACAGTTGGTGAGTAACATTTTCGATTTTACCAGTACAGTAGGTGAGCATACTCCATGAACATTCTTGTTCGTTGGTATCTACTACATTATGTGACTTAATAGTCTCCACCCCTGGTTGTTGGGTGGTAACTGATGCATCTCAAAGTGAGAATAGTACATATAACCCTTTTATTATTAACAAAATTCTCTATGGGATCTACATTTGTACTGAAAACAATACAGAAGGCTACTTTTTAAAAAATCTATTTCTAATGTTTCTGACATTTTCATTGTCGCTACTTCCTTCAGCTACTTTTCTTCTTCCTTTGTCTAGTCTGAAAAACACAAAGCGCGCGAAATGTAGTGAATGGTGGCGTTGGTAAAATGCTTCACGGTTTAAACCAATACTCAATGGACACAAAGGCAACTTGTGCAACTAAAAAAACGACACAAAAAAAGATGCTAACCTCGATCAAACCCTGCCTCTTTCCACTCCTCATCTGTAACGTAGCAGATGAGAATGTCAGCGTCCTCCTTCGGGTCGTCCTCTTTCTCTTGTGTGAGGTCCACTACAGTCGGGGTCTCCTCGAATGGGTCTGTGCTGGTAGTGCGACCTGAGTCGATACATGGACACGTCCCAGTTTTCACGTGTTGAGCTTACTAGCTGAGGAAGGAAGAAGAAATAATATAGACAGAAAGAGACAGAGATAACAGAAGGAAGACAGTGTAAGAAATGTACCATTGTTATATATACTGTAGGCTGCTAGAATGAATCACGGTCCACACTCGACCACCGCTTGGGCAGGTGATCCAGGGCCACATGGGGACCGACCAGTGAAATGTTTCTCTGACGACCAACAATGGGAAACACGAGAATGTTGACATGTACAGACGGAAGGACAAAAGAGACAGAAATGTTGAGCAAGCTCACGCCCGGCATGCACATATGTACAGGAGGACTAATTTCCAAGCAGATGCTACGGTGGCAAGGCTATAACTTACTAATGTAGGATTTACTTGGAGATTATGGAAGGACAAGAAAGAAGACAGAAAAGAAAACTTACCATTGCTGACCAGGCCATCACGTTGGTCTTCGTCTGTGGTGAGATCGATCAATGGTGGTGAGTCGGTCCGAGGGTTCGCGTGGTGTCCTGCGGTCGCACACAAGTACAAGAACACGTTACATCAGTCAGTCATCGTTGGCATCGGTGACGTTATTATAGCACTTCGGTCGGACTACTTACAACTTGGGGAAGTATCGGTTCATCTAAAGCTACAATCACACAAGAACAGAAATGTTTCACGTGCGGGCTCTAAAAAGAGGGCAAAAGAAGCTAAGAGATGAAGGACACTTTCTCCGACTCACAAAGACCTTGGATTATTGAAATAGATTCTAAACGACATGTAAAGCGAAAGCGTACCTGGGTTTGCAGGCTTCGTCTTGTTTACTGTGACAGCAGAAGTGACCTGTACCTCACCGTTGTTGACGAAAACTTTAATTTTCATTTCGACGACAGGATCTGAGGATAGAAAAAATACAACAGTAGTTGTAACTAGAGTTCGACAATCTCATACCTCCATGAAATATGATCTTGATATGTAAATGTAAATTTCATCTTTAATTGTGCAAATGACCTCTGCATTAACATGATATATGCATCGTGATGTATGTTAACTTTTGATTAACTTACAGATGTCCCAAGTATGACATTCTCATCATTCACCATTATGAAATCATAGAATTTTCGCATTAATTATGCAAATTAGGTCATCATTTGCAGAATTAGTATCTGTTGAAGTTCCGCCTGCCATAGGTTACAGACATTACATGTATGTAAGAAGTATAATGTAAAACACTGTAATTATAGAATTTCCTCATTAATTATGCAAATAAAGTCCTCATTTGCATAATTTGCATTTAATTATGTACATCTCTCTCTCAGCTACCTACACACCAAAAATAATGAAAATATGTTGTTCCTGTCTGGACTTATTGGCTTTTAAACATTTCCCCAGAAAGTGCCCTGCAGTTCCAGAACAAGCCGCTAGGGGCCCAAACTCATATGACTTCTTCCCAAGCACGAGAGCTACCTTCCATCAAAATTTCATAACCCTAGCATGTCCAGATCGCGAGATATCAAAACCGGAAGTTGCGCTGCAGTACCAAGGGAAGCCACTAGGGGGACCAAAATCTCATCATTTCCAGTTTTCGTCACACCCTACCAACACACCAAGTTCCAGGCGTTCTTTAGTTATCTTGTTGACCAACAGACAGACAGACGGACAGATAAATGCAACTGAAAATATAACCTCCATGACACATTTCATGGAGGTAATAACGTAACGGTGGGCGTGTAGATATGCGACAGATTTACAACGTTAACAGCGACTTGGGGGTAGTGTATGCTTCGTGACCGTGTCGTACACAATTCAATCCTTGTGACGGAAAAGGTTGACGACACTCGGTTCTGTCACCGTCACTTCTTTATTTTAACCTAGTTTCATAACCAACATATCGATTTTGTAGGTTCCTATTTTAGTTTTTCTGTGGGATTGCCCGGTCGTGAGTTTTTTTGAGAAATATTCGGGCCCGCTACTGGATGTTATGGAGGTGCTCAAAAACTCTTTCTTTCCTAGAACTATCACAGAGTGGAACTCGCTGTCACCAAGGGGGGGCATTATCATTAGATAGATTTAGACAATGTAAGATGTTCAAGGGTTAGGTGTAACAGGTCGTTCGAATTTCGATGTAATGTAGATAGCTGCCGCCGCGTGCCTGCGAAGGTGGTGTGTTATACCCGCTATGATACAGATATGGTAAAACGAGGGCCGTTGGTTGAAACGGCCTCATCAAAACTTACCATTTTGTCCGTTGTGGGCATTACTAGTCTCAACGTTGTTATCGACGTTGCTCATGATGTACTTTACAGTTTATTGTCAGCAGACTGCAAGATAAAAGTGGTCTGAGCTTTCTTGTGTTGCTAACATGAATACAATCTCATTCTACTATTTCCCACTATTCACTATCACCATTCTACTATTTTTCCAACATTATCATATCAACGTTGTTATCGACGTTGCTAATGATGTACTTTACAGTATATTGTCAGCAGACTACAGTATATTTGTACTTTACAGTATATTGTCAGCAGACAGAGTACTTTACAGTATATTGTCAGCAGACCTAGTATATTTCATTTCACTAAAAGTGGTCTGAGCTTTCTTGTGTTGCTAACATGACTATTCTATTCTACTATTTCCCCATACATATCTGTCAGGACACATACCTGTGACCTGCTCGGCCAACTGTGACCAACAGACTGGGAAGGTGGTGACTCCAGATGAGAACAGGACACGTTTTGACTTGGGTATGTTTCACTCACACACAGGTAGTGTGTGTGCGTGTAAGGTAGTTTTTACCTTAGTGACGTTGGTGACTCGACTAATCACTCACACACAGGTAGTTTCTAAAGCCCTCGCAACCTGTCTGTTGCCTGTCATATATGATATGTCATATCACAGATATGTCATATCTGTTGCCTGTCATATATGATATGTCATATCACAGATATGTCATATCTGTCATATCTGTCAGGACACATACCTGTGACCTGCTCGGCCAACTGTGACCAACAGACTGGGAAGGTGGTGACTCCAGATGAGAACAGGACACGTTTTGACTTGGGTATGTTTCACTCACACACAGGTAGTTTTCACCTGTCATGTCATGTTACATGTCATGTTACAGTTGGTGAGTAACATTTTCGATTTTATTTCGATTTTACCAGTACAGTACACACGATTAACATTCTCGATCGGGACGCACACGCCGCCGCTAGCGCCTGCCTGAGCCTAGGTGAGCCATCAGACCATCAGACCTTGACACTACGTGGTTGCAAACATGTACGCACAAATTATACAACCCCGACGACATGGCAGTACAAGTATTGTGGCCATCACTACTACATTAAATGTGATCGAATTAGCTTAAAACACGTTGCAGACTGATACTTTGCTGTTGGTAAGTTGGGACAAATAGTTATGGATTTTCTCCTGCATGAAAATATACGTTATTACTTGGTTAGTCTAATTATTTTTGATGATTAGTCATCAAGTTCCCTGGGAATGGGTGTCACGTGATGGACTCATCCAATCAGGTTGCGAGGGCTTTAGAAAAAATTCTTTTAGCGTATTAATTTTGCTACTCATATTCGTGCTTTTTTTCTGAAAGAAAGAAAGAAATTTCTGAAGAAATGGTCTTGTGCTTAAGCCATGTTCGTGAGACTAAACATGAAAATGGTACCCTTACCACAAGCGTGGAGCTGTGTCAAAGGTATTACGTCATAACCTTGTGGCATGCTTGTGGTGTCAAGCCAAATACATGATCTTGCCAAACACATGACTCCAAAACTTCTTGGGGTTAGTTTGTCATGATGTGGGAGACTAAACGTAGTCTAACCTACCCCAATCGTAAGTCTAATCGTAGCCCTGAACTATGATCCCAATCCTAACCCTAACATCCCCTAACCCTAATACGAACGTTAACCCTAAACACCTGCTGACCTCTCACGTATGTGGCAGCTCAAGGATTTGGCAGAAACGACCACCTGTGAAAAAGTGCTCCCTGGCGAAATATGGCGGCAGCTCAATTTAGAGACATGTACATTTACATGTACTAGTATTTGGAAGTTCACTAATCATCAACTCTTGCCACAATACTTTAAATACCGAAGAATTCTCCTAGAATCCTTCTAGAAATTGTTCTTATCTGGAGTTTAAAATTATATTCTGCATTTAATATTTCAATCTCTCCATCATGTTGAATAACTTACATGTAACTGTTACATGGTCTTAATACCGTCTTATCAGTCCAATGACACACTCGGAAACCAACAAGTTAACCAACATGCCAGTACAGCTTCTTTATTGATTGCAGTTATATCATTGGCACCTAACAAGGTGTAAGTTAACATCGAGGGAGAGACATTACGTATCCATGTGTCAATAATGTCCCAAAACTTTCTTTTACAGTCAAGCTGCAGCGTAAAATGCTCTACTGTCCGATGTGAGAAGTTGTTGACAGTCCTGCTGTATATAAAGTGTCCACCGGGTGTTGCCTTCTTGTAGATTGGTTACCTTTACAATGTGTAAATTTCCACTAACTGCAGCGGTAACACATAATCTACATGTACATGTAATGTTACAGTTGGTGAGTAACATTTTCGATTTTACCAGTACAGTAGGTGAGAATACTCCATGAACATTCTTGTTTGTTGGTATCTATTACATTGTGTGACTTTATAGTCTCCACCCCTGGTTGTTGGGTGGTAACTGACGCATTTCAAAGTAGTTTAGATCTATGGTGGACACAGTAGAATGCAGTCAAGACAATAAAATGTCATTTTACAACATGCTTAAGTTACATGGGTCCTTAAGCAGAAGACTCGGGTGTCAGAATCAGTTGTTGAACCAATATGAAACCAGCTACTTCAACTTCTGTACTGTGGCAACAAGTGAAGGATATCACAGCATGTCAGACCGGGAAGGCTTGAAGTTTGCAATATTTCTTATGTAACACCTTAGCTGGTTCAGAACTTTGTCATGGCTTAGAACTTCACCATGAAACATCATATACTGTAATAATGTGTTACCAAGTATTTTGCAGTGCTTTGTTTCTGCTGTTTAATTTCAATTAAAAACAATATTGTTGGTGTCATAAAATATAGCTTCTGCAAACTAGATGAGCTCTGTTAACCACATTTGTCAAGTTGCCATCATTCTACAAGTTCACAGCATTCAGCAATATATTTTCCAAATTTCTGTCTTTTCCAGATAAGACAACCGAGTGCCTCAAATGTAAAAAAAAAAAAGAAACATTGTTGCAGAAATGCTTTCCTGGCACAGAGAAATAATACATAAAATGGTTATAAATTAGAACACTGCATAACTTTATTGACATCAATAAAAATGGCTATCTGGGATCTACATTTGTACCTAATCCAATACGGAAGACTACTTTATAACTTTTAAACAAGTGACATGACAAACATGGCATGAAAATGCTTGTTACTTTTTGACTTGTAACGAAATACTGAAATGTAATTAACCTAATTGCACTGACAGGGTTCTGTCCAAAACTGATCTGTATCGTCAACTTTGTTTAAAAACACTGTAAAAGTGTCACATATGCAGTACAACTGAGATTTTTGCGACATACACAGGTTTTGAGTCGTATCAGCTATGCACATTTAAAACATGTCCACATGCGTAGTACATGTACATGTATGCAGCTGAAAAATATACGTGGAGAAGTTTGCTGCTGACGAATTGTGCCTGAACTCTTGAATGTCAAAAGTGTACATGGAATGTATCTAACAATTAATATTACTACGGTACACAGTCAATAAACAGTACTTGTGTGCAGCAATGTATCTGCAGTATGAGAAAATTGCTGAAATTGAGATGGTCGAATATAAAAATAAAATTTGCATATTGGAAATAAAGAGCTTTACAAATATTTGGCAAGACAAACAATAGCAAAAAAAAATAGGTTAGGGGTGGACCAGAAAGCAGAGGAAGAACTTCATTTAGTTGATACATAAAATATGAATTGAAAATTCTGAAGAGAAGTAATAGTTACCGAACACAGTCAGCATTTAAAAATGCAAAATAATAGAAATAAATACAAAATAAATGAACTGTTAAGCTTCAAGAATTTGTACCAACATTTTCACATGAGCAAGATCTATCCTGGTCCACCCCTTATAACCAGGTAATGTATACAAATACTTAGTAATTACATGTACACATTAAGCATGTACCACATGGGAAGATATACATACCACACACATTACAACAATCCCATTAGTGAACCTGTCACGTTAAAATTAAATCATTTCATAGTATTAAGCAGTATTTGACATTTTGCAAAAGTTTTCACATTTTATACATGTAGCCTTTTTTCGGATATAAAACAATTACTTTAATTTGCTATCATATAGCTACCGGCACTGTGCAGTGCAACAAATAAATATGGCATGCTATTTACAAGTTAATGTTATGCACTTGTCAAGGTAAATCCTGAGAAAGAGAGGTACAATATTGTATTATGGACTCTTCATCATAAGTTTGTTGACTTACGTAATATATGCATAGCATACAAGTTTGCTGGTAGGACCTTTCCAGTTATTTTCTTGTGAGTCAACTTTCCACAATATGTGCCAAAAAGCAGTTACTCAAGCAACTGGATATGATTTTGGAAACTAGTTTGTGCTTGTAAACCTGCATTTCTTCTCAGGTTTCACAGTCACTGTCATAAGCTAGTGGATGCTAGCTGAAATGTCTGACCGTTTCCAAAATCATATCCAGTTGCTTGAGTAACACTGCTTTTTGGCCTATCGTATTACCTGGATGTAGTGATGCATACCTAAACCCAATTTTAGGTTCAGGTCCGGATTCAAGTCCGGAGGTTTAGGTTCAGTTCCGGACTTGTAAGTCCGGACCTAAACCCATGGCATATACAAAATTGCATGTTGGCAACCTTGCAATGTTGTCTGGGTGAAACTTTGGCCACATAACTTGGAGGCCGGTACTTGACGATGCCCGATGGCAATGTTTTCTTCATTTTGCAGCAATTTTGTAATCTACGGAAGGTTTTATGTGGTTTGGAAAGAAAAGGGGTATGTGAAATGGTCTTTTATGGTAATAAGTCCGGACTCGGTTCTTGACTTTTAGGTTTTTTTGGACTTGAACCTAAACATTCTTACAAGTCCGGATCTAAGTCCAGTGAACCGGTATGCATCACTACCTGGATGTCTAACCTTCACCGACGTTTCCACAATATGCTAGCCCTCCTCTCAGGACTGACATTGACAAGTGCAGTATAATTACAATATCTAATTCCCCCATAGTCTAGCACGTTGCTGCTCCCAAGGGCCATAATTTCACCACGGTGACTGCAGGAAAGGCAGTGTATTGCAAGGCACATGATCTTTAATACCAAAGGTCATATAGCAGCAAAAAATGAAAAGAAAACGAGTATCTGTGATTGCAATACATTTCAGAAAATGATCCTGCCATCCCGTAGTATTGCATATCGTTCGTCAGCACCGGGGCTGCCCTGCCCCGCCGTACGCGCGCGGCAGTTTCGAGATGTGCCTTGGGAAGACATTTGGACAATAAATATATATAGAGAGGAAACATTTACAGCAGCCGACGTGCCCACACACTTGTGTCCCATATTAACACCCATACAGAGCCTGCATTAATTACACAAGGTGCACCACATTTTGTACAACTCGAGTTAGCGTGAAAGCAGTACTAGCGTGCCTGTGTATCTGTGAGATCCAACTGAAAAACTGTCCAAGCTTTACATTTTACACCAGTGGCAAATTAAAATGAGTTACTTACACTGAGCGATTCAAAAGACATAAGACTGGATTACATGTACACTGAGAAGTTTGGAAGTAAGTTGCTCACTCTTCAGTGGATTTCATTTGTTGGTGTGGCAGTTGGAACTTTGTAAACAGTTTTGGTGGCATGGCAACAGTTCTTTTCAGATTTCAATTCTACCACCGGAGTGTAATACAATGTACACGAATCTGTACATGACAGTAGTATGGCTCTGTGGATGGACATAAAATGGGTTTAAATATACCTTGTGGCTCAGGATCACTGATTTTTGTTGCTTTTATTGGTTTGAAAAGCTCAGAAACCTATCAGTATTCGTTGGTGAGAAGATGTCCTTTGAAGAAGCCACTCTTTTTCTGAGGATATGAAATGGGGATTTCCTACTTTTTTATTGTATGGATTGTGTTAAGGGGCTAGTGTTGGAAATGTTTTATCAGCATCAGCCTGCATTGGGAAGCCTTTTGTAATAAAAGCTGCTGGTAAAGTGTAGCACGCGCATGCCTTCTTAACTAGTGTACTACAATGTATTCATCTTAAAAGTTTGTCTGTGTTGGTAGAAGTCATTATGAAGCAAGTTTAAACTCTGTAATTTCCTACACAAGAACCCGGGCTTACCAGAATTTTTGACTGCACAGGTCCAGTGTCTGTCAATGTCATTTCTTGACAAAGACTGGAGTTGTAAAGACTGGAGTAAAAAATTTGGCTATATAAGTCCGATTTCTTGTGTTTAAACTTGCTTCATAGTGTACTACTTGTAGGTCCATGGCTGTAACAAGCTGTGGATGTTGTTATGGTTGCTATGGGGGTTGCACAGTTGAAAATTTGGTTAAGTCCGATTTCTTGCGTTGGAAATTACAGTTTAAACTTGCTTCACAGTGTACCACTATACAATGTATGTCCACGGCTGTTATAAGCTGTAGGTGTTGGTGTGGGGGTGAGAACATGAGCGGGCAACAGAGGTTATTCTGTCCTAAGTCATTCCTTAGCAAAGGCTTGAGTTGTACAGCTGAAATTTTGGTTATTAAGTCCAATTCTTGTGTTGGAAACTACAATTTAAACTTGCTTCACAATGTATTTCTGTAGGTTCACGACCACGGCTGTTACAAGCTGTAGGTGTTGGTGTGGCTGCTGTGGGGGTGAGCATGGGAGCGGGCGACGGAGGTTATTCTGTCCTAAGGGCGCAGCGGTCCGACGTGGCGGGGGGATCTCGATGGCGAGGAAGAGGCGGATCGGATGCGGTGGCCGCGGGGCGTTGGCACGGGTGACATGGATGGCTTGTAGCGTCGTCGTCTGTGGAAGGCAATGGGGTTTACATTTCATCAAGCACATGTAGCCTGGAGTCCAGCCTTGTTAGCTTTGGTCCGCTCCCCAAGATCTGCTCCAAAGATAACAAGGCTGGACTCCAGGCTAGTTAACATGCACATAAACAGCATTAAATGGTGTCACATCAACTTCAAGAGCAAGCAGTATCAAAATTTCTGCATACATACGGCACAAACAATTCTCTATGAGCCTGTTTTGCTACAAATCCTTACTTCGGTTCTCATTTAGTTGTTTGTTTTTGCTTCATAAAATGCCAGCCATCTTTACTCAAGGTGCAATGACAACTGAGTGCTATAGTTCATTATCAATTGTACCACATATTGCACTATTTCAAAGTTTTTACAAAAGTTGCAATATTTCACATGTCAGGCATTTACAATGAGGCACTATACACTTCAGGATGGAAGGAAGGAATTCACACAAAATGGGAACAAAAAAGTTCTATTTACCTTTCTGACATTTTCTGACTGAAAATCAGAGAAACAAGAGAAGAAGAAAAGACCATAGGTGACAGGAATAAGATATATACAGGTCTGGAGAAATGACAAACACAAGAAACAGCAGAAAGGTCAGAAAGAATCAAACAGGGTGAAAACACATTCAACTAATTTGACTACAAATGGATGTGCAAGCAAATGCATCTTGTTTACGTTTGCATATGGTCTGCTCTGTTAATTCTTACTCAAACACATTTATAATTATATATATGGTGACAGGAGTCTAAATCCCTCCTGCTATAAAATTGCAACAAGATGTAACCCAACACTAGTTATCATGGTGACAGACGTCTGGTTATTAAGCTCATTGGCCTTATTTGGTTGGAAACGAAGAAGAAACAGAGCAAAAACAATATGTTTTCCTTCAGTAAACATAATAATTTGACTAGAAATGGATCTGAACTTGAAGAGGAAGTGAAGTTGAAGAGACGACACTGACCTTGCTGAGATACAACCCCGGGCAGGGGCTTGCCCTGGCGGGGGCCTGGGAACAAGAACGGATTGCTCGGACGCAGGGACGAAGGTCGGCTGCAGGGGTTCCCTGGCCAGGATGGGAGAAACCATCCCGCCTCTCATGACGGGGGACGGCGAGCTGCCCCTCCTAGGAGTGTACTCCCTCTTGCTCCAAGAGTCCGTAGCCGAGTCCACGGAGCTAATACTGATATTGTCCTCTATGTGAGCCTCCCGTTCCCTAAGTGCGGTGACTTGCGGGCTCCTGGGCCTGTCCTTTCTACTCAACCCTTCCTTCTGTAAGGAGTCCACGATGAGGGGACTCCTCACGGGTACTCCATTGTCCTTGCTACTGCGGGGACTTCTTGGAAGCTCCCGCCCTTTCCTGGAACCCCTCTCTCTCGGGGAGAAGGGGCTTTCCGAGAGTGACTTTGACCTAGGCGACATGGGCGGTGTAGAGTGATCGTCCGACCAGATCTGGCCGTTTTCTTGCACTTTTGTTGTTGTTGTCTCTGCAGTCTTTTTGCTATTTTTGTCGTTGGGTGGTGAGGACTCTCCTTTATACACGGGGATTTTGGACGGCTTTGATGAGCTACTTCCTAGTTTCTCTAGTCTACCTGTCTGAGATTTAGCGTTGGTGGGAGGTACGGTCGGCAGCTTCCTCCTCTGCTCTGGCTTTTTTCTGCCGACTTGCGGGCTGTGAACAGGGATCCTCGAAGGTTTTATCACCTTCTCCGTGGCTTTATGTTCTGAACCTGTTAACACTTCCTTCACTGTGGCTACCTCCTCTTCCTGTAAGGACTGCTGAATGTCTATACTATCTGATCTAAATATCTCGCCCGAGGGTCCGTTTTCTACCACCTTGTCTTTCCCGTTGTCTTCCAGGGTGAATTCCTGCGAGCCTGCTCTTGTTAGGTCCTGGGACCCCGCCCGTTTCAGGTCCAAACCGTTTTGCTCTACGCTCACAGCGGTGGGCACAACCGTACTGAGGTCGCTGTGGCTGGTCTGGTCCATTTCCGGCAGCTCCGGTGCTTTCACGGTCGGCGACAGGTCGGGATCCGACCTCTGACCCTTTGAGGCCGACACGTCCTGCGGTTTCGGGTCCTGCCCCAGCGGAAGGGTCACCACCGTTTTCTGACCTTCCACGGTCTCGCTCACCGACGTGTCCGATTTGCTATTCCCCTCCTTGGAAAGAGGCAGCTCAACGTCCTCGTTTTCTATTGCCTCCTCAACTGCCTCCTCTTGTCTCGGGCTCGACTTCGGAAGCAGGTTGTTCTGTAACACAACAGCATCCTCCTCTCTGTCGGAGAAGAGTTCCGGGGTTCTGGAAAGTTCTCTCTCGCTCGCGCTCTCTCGAGACTCTCTCTCCTTGGGGCTGTCCCTTTTCTTGCTGCTGCCCTGCGCAGAGTTGTTGTCTCCTTCGTCGGGAACACTGTATGTAGACTTGGACAGCCTGGAGCTTACAGGCGAGCTGGCTTCCGAGCGACTGCTAGGCGTGTCGTGGGCAGCACTGCCTACCCCACTGTTGAACACAATTTCCTGGATCACCTCTTTGTTATCGTCATGAGCTTTCGGGTAGGTAGTTGTTGCCCTGAACGACGTCGATGATGGAATGACCCCCTCGACGGTCATTTTCTCTTCCACGTAACCCTCGTATCTCTCTATTCTGAGCTCCTGGTGGATTTCTATCTCCCTGGCCCTGCGGTCCTCCTGATCGGACGAGGCAGTGCTCGCCTGCTCCTGTCGTGGCTCAGGCGGGGACGCCGCATGCTCTGAGACCGACGAACCGCTCTGAATCCTTTCCTGTTCATCATACATAGCACCCGGATGGTCCCTCTGTTCCACATCAGAGTCCACAATAGATCTACTAGTTTCAGTCTTCTCGTCTTTGGGTATGTCCCTGGTGATCTGCTGCACCTTCGGGGGCTCCGGCGTGGCGGCGTGCAGCACCTGGAACTGTCCCCTCTGGTCATCCTGCTCCTCCTCCCCAGAGCTATCCTCAAACGAGAGGATCCACTTCTTGTTTGAGGCTGGCCGCGGGGGGCTTGGGCTAGGGGTACGCACGATCCCCGGTGCCATGGGACTTTCGTGTTCAATATCGTCACCTGACTTTTCTTTCGTGTCAATGTCCTTCTCGGGAAATGATTCGTTATCCTTGTCGGGCTGATTACTCTCCGAGGCAGCGTCGCTGGGGATGGGGATGTCTGCGAAGGAGGTCTTCTCCTTCGCCAGCATGGTTCTTTCAGTTCTCGTCTCGTGCACCGCATTGTCCCCATTGCTCTCCTCCTGGTAAGACTGCGACGGTTTCCCATCATCAGCCTTTTCTTGCTCCTCCTCCTCCTGGAGCATGTCCGTAGGGACACCGTTCGGTCCTTGAATCGGGGACGGAATCCCGTTTCTGGAAGACGGCTCCTTCACTTCTTCCTCCCCTATTCTCCCCTCGTCGTACATCCCGTCCCTAAAGCTGATGTTTTCCTCGGCAGCTTCCACCTGAAGGACTGGAACCTCAGCAGAGCCCACGTGTCCTTCCTCCTCTAGTATATCCACCATCTCCACCTGTTCGTGAAGCCCCAGTAGAGCATGATGTCTCACCGGGAACGCCTCTCCGTCCAGCACCACATTCTGACTGAAGCCTGCGGCTCCTGCAACAACATTATTATCAACCACATGTCCCTGCTGTGCTAACTCCGTGCTTCCCGCCCGCTCCAACAGTCCAGCGGGAATCTCCCCGCCGATATCTCCTTGCAGGTTTGCCTCCTGCGCTACATGTACGTCCCTGAGTTCGCCTGCGTACGTGCTACCCGTAATCTCGCCGTTGGCCACGGCAAAGCCTGTGTTGTCGAGGTTCTTGTTCACGTCGCCGTTGACCTGCGGCTGCTGCGCCTCGGCCCTGTCGTTGCTCGGCGTCTGCGAGGGGATCAGCTCTCCCTTTTCCGGATCTCCGGCCGGCGCAAACGCAGGCCGGACGCCGCCGTTGACCCTGTTGAGGTCGTGCCCCACATTGTTGAGGACCTCCAGCTGGGGTTTCCTGATGTTGAGGTTGATGTCCGCAACCTTTTTTAAGACATAAGAAAGCTTTATTAGCATTTGAAAGATTTCTGACAAATCTGAATTAGCGCTATAATTTACAAAAAACATCATTGAATTACACAAAAGATCAAAAACCTTAAGAGAACCATTTCTTTACATTGATATCATTTACAAATTTGCAATTTTAAAATAGCAGCATTTGAATTATACATCAATGTAGATATACATAGTATTACATATTTACAAATTACGTGGAATCATTTGAGAGATTTGTTACACAGCAGTGTTGACTGGTATGAGAAGGTATAAGAAGGTATAAGACCTCGCGGTCCAGCCGAGCTGCCTGAGGAGGAACGTTGTCCTGGATGCTGAGGTTCCCATCCAGCTCTCCATCCTCCGTATTCGCGCACGGCATGTCTGCTGTGATGGGCGTGGCAGCCATGATCCTGGAAGTGTGTAAGAAAAAAGGGTATAAGAAAGGACCATATAAACTGGAAAGGTAACATTTGCAAAGCAAATGTATTATGTTTACCTTCACATGGGGATGGTCTACTCAACAAAGTACTTTTCTGTTTATTCTTATCTAAACACATTCATATAATGGTGACCAGCTCCTCCAACTCTGTCCTGCCACTTGCTACATAATGTCACCTAACACCACAGGGTGTCTGCTACAGCGCCAGTTGCCATGGTGACAGCCGTCTGGTCCGGGTCATTGACCTTTTTGTTTGGAGAAGAGACAGAGCAAAAACAATGTGTTTCCTTCTGCTAAGGTAAACATAATAATAGTAATTACAGTCTGTAACACAGTATATTATTAAGAAGGTTCTTTATTCAACAACCAGTGGGTCTGACTGGTTCTGATTCATCATGCAGTTAAGTGTTGCAGCTACAGTGCGAATTGGTCATTGTTGCCCTGAAGAAGGTGACAGATGGTCATCGAAAATTTGGATTAGAAAACCCCCTGGTTGTTGAATAAAGAACATTTTTATACAGTGTCTCTTGCCAATATGATGAAATAATTCACGGAAGAGTCAACTGTTCATATACAATGCAAGAGGAAACATTCTATTATACAAGGCATGAAGCATGGATGATATAAGTGTGCTCTTCTAACTAGGGCTTTAGTGGTGCTATTAACTCCAAAGGTCTGCTATCAGTCAATGCCTGAAACTCAATCCCTTTTGTATCTGAGAAAGTCGCAGAATGTTTTTGGCTTTCTTGGATTTTATGTAGCTGTCTTGATAAATGTGATGCGCTGAATGAGTAGCAGCCTAGGACTAAATCTGAATCCCGCATGTAGTGTATATTCAAAGGAATATCTACTGCAGGGTCTTTAGTATTCTGTCCATGTCGCCACGTGACTTTAACAGATGACTGCCTGCTACAGAGTCAAACCAACCTTAACCGTCCTGTCATAATGCTTCCTTTGGGATCTATAATACTGGTAGGTAAGACAAGTTGGCAACAATTTATGAAGGTTTCATTGTTCGAAACATGACTACCCTGTGTCATTTGAAAGCTCTCCCTCAATTATGATGTATTCGTCTATCTAGCAGGGCTTCATGATCAGCATGTAATAAATGTTAACATTCCAAGTGCAAAACAGCCAAAGAAGAATATCCTTTTGAGTAGAGAAAGCATCATGAAATAAGTTTTACATCAAAAAACATTCTAAAACCTTCCACAATCATGGTTAGATAGGACTTCCTGCTTCTCTCAATTTTTTCCTACGGAATGATTCCAAATGTTATTTAAAAAACTATCCATCCTCTGAAAGAAATAAGACCATACATTTGCAGACAACAGACCGGCTGAACCCGCCCAAAACAAGTTGCCAGTATGTCTGGCCAGACTACATGCTTCATCTTCCCTTGGATTCATTCTACCCGTAAGGTGCTTATCTATTTCCTGTTACTGCTGGCCCTAACCGTTTTGATACATGTTCCTTGAAGAGGAAAGTAACCAAAGCGATAGATCAGGCATGGCTTTGGTTTATAAATGACATACTAGTTTCATTTCCCATAGTGCATCCTTACATTAGTCTAGGGTAGCTATGGAGTGCATGGTGCTTGCAAATGTACAAACTGATGTACATGTACTACGGCAAACCAAATCGCATACTGTGACCCTCACCTTCTGTATACATTTGTCATATACAGTCTTTCAAGGGCAGTTTATAATTTCAGGGGCCTGAATATTGTAAAACAATTGACTCTCACCTGAACAAAGGTGTTGTGTCAAACTGAAATAATTCAGCTTTAGTTATTAGTCTCATTTGTTTATTGTCGATATTAATTGTTTTATTTCTTGTAGCTGTAACTTTCATGTACCCAGGAAAACTGTACACCTGAAAAACCATGTTACAGACCTGATTAGTGTCATTCACAGGTAAAATAAATGAGAGGAATGAAATGATGGGCTGTTGCATTGATTATTTTGAATTGTTACATAAGTTGATGAAGGGCAGCCTTTATACAAGCATAAGAAGCTTTCAGCCGCCCTTGTACATTTTGTTCATGTTTACTTTTTCATGTATTATATCATCTTTTTTAAAAGTGCAGATACAGTGTACAAAATACTTTTTTGCCGTAGGTTGTAGTACAGAATACTTTTTTGCCGTAGGTTGCCCATCAGAATTTTAGGTTGTCCCACCTATAAGTTACTAATTTCCTCAAATTAAGTACCTAAGCCTTTGACAATATTTCTCAAAAGAATTAAAAAGCATTGCCGTATACAGCGGTGCAAGCCATGTGGGCATGATTTTGGGGGAGGGGGGGGGAGCATTCTCAAAATTCAGGTAGCACACTAGGCTACCTAGGTTCAGAAATAGGTTGCCCCAAGTAAAATTTGGTTGCCCGGGGCAACTGGGCAACCAGGTATTTTGCACGCTGAGATAGATGAATTCATGCCTCACCCTGCCAGTCCTGGGGTCTCCTTGCCGTGGTGAGGAGGGGTGGATGTGGTGGTGGTGGTGAGGGACCCGTCCCCACTGCCCCGCTCCCAGTCATACGGGTCCGTTTCCTTGATGTTCTTCCTCTGAATCATGCCCTCTATCAGACCCTGCAGGAACTGCAGAAACACACACGGGGAAAAATCAGCTTAAGAAAAAGTCCAAGCATGATAGCACACAGATCAAAATAACTCTGTGCTAGTTGCGCAGCCTTAACTGTATCTTAAGCCTAATGATTAGAAGAAAGACTATTTTGATAACTGAAGATATGACACAAAACAGCCCTTAAATACAAGAGCCACACACATTAATACTGCACAAATTGGAACAATCTGGTCTCTTTTATGACCTGAGCAATCGTTTGACAACCATGACTTTGCTATGCATTAATAGGGAAGTGCAACTGCAGGAGATGAAACTTAACAAGCGTGGACGAATTGCTGGTGACTGTAATTCCAGGCTTGTAAAGCACATCAACCATGCAAGATGGTTAATTGCATGAAGTCGTGTAACCTTGAGCAGAGGAAAAAGGTGACTAATCTGGTTTCAACAGAGAATTAGGCTGGGTGCCAGACTACTAGTATTTCCAGGGACTGTGCAGGCCACTTCCTCGGCCATAATGCCCCCAAGGAAATTATGCTCGATGCTACAACCGCCCCCAGTTAGGCCCTCAGGTATGCTCTGGGCCTAGCATGCTATGGGTCTGGCATCCAGGCTACGCTGTCTGAGAACGAGCCAGGCTGTTTCCAGAGCCTACACAGGCCAGCTCCTCAGCTAGCTGCAAGGCCAATATTGCTAGCCTGGGTGCCAGACTGTTTCCAGGTTGTGAGCCACTCTGGCCTAGTGTTCTATAGGTCTGGCATCCAGGCTACAGAGAACAAGCACCTACCTGGTAATTTGGCTTGTCATAATACTTGAGGCCCTGGACATGTTCCAGGAACTGCTTAAACTCCGAAGGCAGAGACTTGAGAAGCATTCTGTGGTCACATTTCTCCTTCATCAGCCCTACTTGTTCCTGTGGGCCACAGGCAAGAAACACTCACTCTTACTTCACTATTATACTTTTGCAGTGTCAAGAAAGCTCATCAAGTTCATTATCATCCTCTAATCAGCATGTCAAAAATAACTCTTGAAAATGATGCACAGTGTTCTAGCCAGTGTCCATCTTCCAGTCATTTGATGGAATTTTGTCACTGATTGCAGACAAAAATTTTGCCCAATCTGTCATCTTTGATGGACAAAATCAGCATGTAAAGATATGGAAGGAGATATCATGAAACTCACTTAAGTCTACCAGCAAAATTTGCCCCTTAAAATGCAGGAAACAGCATTTTGGAGGGTCAAGATTTCTAAATCTTTCTAAGGAGCATGCCTCCTGACATCCCCTAGAAGTGTCACACCTCTGGCCTTAATTTGGTGCTCAAAATGTTCATACATCAATCAAAATTGAGAGGAGGGTAAAGAAAATTCAGGCTGGCTAGAACACTGGCAGCATACATTACAAATATACAGCAACATGGTAAATGATAACATCTACGTAGGGTATAGAATTTTCTTCTTACACAACCATAGGGTTTCTCACCTGCTTACGCTTCGATGTCTATCAGACACCTTCCTCAGAGCTTCTGACTGGAGGTCGGCGAGTTGCAGACCTCCAGTCAGAAGCTCTGAGGAAGGTGTCTGATAGACATCGAAACGTAAGCAGGTGAGAAACTCTATGGTTGTGTAAGAAGAAAATTCTATACCCTAAGTATCTTCCAACCTGATGAAATTATTTACGATAACATCTACGGACTGTATCTCCCAATTAAGGTGAAGGCTGAATGTCTCAAATGCATATTACATACATTCTAGTGAGACTGTACTCTCCAAGCAGAGGTTTGGGTTTTGGGGGTATTTTCAGCGTGTTTTTAGGCTTTTTTATCGGGGTTTCTCTTTTGCACTGAATTTTTTTCCCCACCAAACCCAACCTCTGCCGGCAGTCGAAAGCTTCAATGGACTATAAACCTAATCACTTCAGCACATTTCAGTCGTTCTGCAAGGAGGTGTGAACCAGACGCATGAATAGGCAAAGTCAGCGGGAGGTGTGTGGCCCAATGAATGCCTTTCTGACTGGCTAGATGTGTGATAATCCACCACAGTAAAATGGATATCCCTAATGATAATTTGATGGTTCCCGGGGAGGAGCACTGTCACGTTTCTTGAACAGGTTTGCCCCGCCCCGGGGTGAGTGCCGGCAGAGGTTGGGTTTGGTGGAAAGAAATTCAGTGCAAAAGAAAAACCCCGATAAAAAAGCCTAAAAACACGCTAAAAATGCCCCCAAAACCCAAACCTCTGTTGGGTTTGGTGGAAAGAAATTCAGTGCAAAAGAAAAACCCCGATAAAAAAGCCTAACAACACGCTAAAAATGCCCCCAAAACCCAAACCTCTGCTTGGAGAGTAGTGAGACTGCTGTGCAATCATCTTGAGAAAGGGTCAAGTGCACTTTCCCGGCCCTTCCCATACATCAGCTGTCTTACCTTGTCCTTAATCTTCCTCCAGGGCAGGTGTCCCGTGGCGAACTCCACCAGCATGTACAGTAAGGACCATAAGTCATCGTGCCGACCCATTTCCTAGGGAGGCACAATCACAGATTTAAGAATTATATGGTTTTGGGAGGGTATTACTGTATGATGTATTCTAACTCTAACTTCTACTGATAGATCTACAATGCAGTGAAACTACGGGTCTGTACTGGGCTTGGCTACTCTGTAAAATATACTGACAGTAAAACTCTAACTTCTACTGATAGATCTACAATGCAGTGGAACTACAGGTCTGTACTGGGCTTGGCTACTCTGTGAAATATACTGACAGTAAAAAAGACCTTCTACTGATACAATGCAGGGAAACTACATCTAGTACTGGGCTTAGTTACTCTGTGAAACTCTTTTACCAATAAAATACAGTGAAACTACATCAACTACTGGGCTTGGCTACTCTGTAAAGTGTTAGTCTGACAATAAAAAAAAACATGAAACTACATGTAGCTCATTGAGGAGGGATGTAAGTTATGCAATTACTTTGCTTGGCTATTACTGCACACAATTTGTATGCCTGTAGACTGTGAAAGGCACAGTCAAAGTTGTAACACTTTATAGTTTGTACATCAATTGAATCATTATGCAAGCCTTGGCTGCAACCATTTCCATGTATAGATCATATACCCATTATGCCTTATGTTCATAAATTTACATATAGACACATTTCCAGTCATCAGGTCATTGACCCTGATCACTTGACTCCACTGACCACTTACCCGAGGCCTGATGATTCTCATGATTTTGATAACTCTACCATATATTTCTGGGGTAACTGAACAAAGCATGCAGAATACAGATGGTACAGGTAAAAGCATTGCTGTACAGATACCGCATCTATGCTCAGACTCAACTAAGTGTATCATGTTACAGGAAGATCGCTACACTATGTGCAGCCCCAGTTCTATCATCATCAATCACATGGATCCTACCATCGCAAAGTATGAGGACTATTGGGTTTCATTCTGGTGAATATTCATTGGTCAAAATATCTGACAGGGCTTGAAATTCATCTTTGGGACCAAGCTATAAAATTGTAGCCTGGTATCCAGCCTTGTTAGCTTTAGTCCGCTACGCAAGATCCGCTCCCCGTTGTTGGCGGGAAGCGGATCTTGGGTAGCGGACTAAAGCTAACAAGGCTGGATACCAGGCTAATAAAATTGGGTGCACAAGGAAAATTGGGATGCACTATATATAGTACCACAGTAACTGTAATAACAAAAAATGTATAATTATTACTTTTCTGAGACTTTAATATATGTCAAGAATATCAAAAACACTTGTGGATTATGCAGCTGCATGCTTTTTTTCATATCATCTCCTACATTACACAGATAACACATGTAACTTCCATTAATTTGATATCCACGAGGTTACATATTTCTGCCACTTTGAAAGATCTCTAGCACAGCCAGGGACACCAGGACTCGACATAAGTCAAGTAAGTCAGTCTAGCACAGCACCCCCAGGTATGCACATATCCGATATGCAGTAGACATGCATTTTACAAGCTGATATTGCATTGGACATCTGTTAAGCTGCAAGTTTTCAGGGTGACAGATATATGTGACCTGGTGGAATTACGTTACATCACACTGTTACCACCACCACATATTCTTTCTACCATCCATCCATCTTTCTTTCATGAACTTTTGAATTTATAGCTCTGTGATGGCTGTTGTGAGTGTGCACAACTTTAAGGTAGGTATATCTTACATTGTAAAAGACATAGAAGACTTAGTGATGAGCTCACCATATTCTTGTGTGCATTGATGGAGGCATAGCGCACTGTTCCCCTGAAACCTGCCACTGGTCGAGGCTAGAAAGGAGGTTAAAAAGACAAGTAGTTTAGCATTGTGACATGATACACTGTCAGTGTTATTGTAGCAGATCACATTTTTTTTGTATACTAGATCTACTGGAGAGATTCATCATTATATATATTATCATAATTGTAATCAATTTAAAAGGAAATTATCAAAGGGTTTCCCTTTTTCATAGTGCAGGTCAAATTTAATCCGGCATTTAAATGTGAAACAAAGATTCCTTTAATTTTATACACTTGATGACATTCTCTATAGTGAACATACAATGTCATGTAATATCTCTGCATTCAGCTGGAGTGATAATCAACATACATGTAGTGCATATACAACATTATGTAAAGATCTTCACATTGTATGCTTAAGTCATGTACGGCACTTGCTAATATATACACACAAATCAATGTATGACATAAACTAAAGCAAAGTTATGAACAGCAAAATGAAGTTCAACATGGCTTGCTGTAAAGAAATATAGCACCTGTAGCATTTTGTGATCCCAATTTATATGCTGAGTGTGTTCTTAGTACATTACTGTACATTAAAGCTTTCAATCAATTTGGCTAAAAGTGTGTTCATGACTTCTTCTTACATGTATCAGAACAATAACTTAATAATAAGAACAAAATTTTTACTGCTTCTAAACACCGAGAAGAGATCAGCATTTTATGACTTCACTAAATTCCGGTATTAAAGTTTTAGTCATCTGCGTGAAACAATGGAGCTGAAACCGCACGACAAGCAGACACATCCGTCATGTAAAGTCTGACTGGCGCCAAACGCAAGATGAAAAATTGATGAGGCAGCCAGCCAGCTCTTTAGATCAAGTGACACACATGTGTGCCGGTGTAACAGTGGGGGGTTTATAGGCGCTACCAACAGATCCGGCAAACGGATCTAGACCTTTTAGCGGAGAGGTTAGAGTGTCTGACTGGAGCCCGGGAGGTTGTGGGTTCGAACCCCGGCCCGGGACCAGTGGGGTTTTTACTGTCTCCTCCTGTTTCTTACACCTGGCACTGGCAGACTCTAAGGCCTGCAAAAAGACTGTTAGTTTTAACTAGTGCACTTGTCTTGTCGTGTGAAATTTGTTTCTTTGAAATCTTGATATCTATACAAATTAGAATCATAAATTTGTTATCGTTAAAGGGAATTGGGGAAAACAATTGAGAATTAATAGAGAGCATGCTGATACATCAACATAATGTTGGCAAATTGCAATTGTAGGAAGATGGTTGTGCACTCTGTGAAAGAGACACCGTGTCTATCTTATAGTTTGGGAATTGTAAGGCACACAAAGCTAATTAGTTTACACATGTATCAATAAATTTGTTTGTAGACAAGGAAGAAGACGTAAAGATGCAATCCAAATAGTCAAGTCTAAGTTGCTGCATTCAAACACAGGGATTTTGACTTCGACCTAAAATTTGATAATGTTGATAGTATTTTGTGAATTTGTCCCTGTGTGTGTGTGACCATAGAACCACTACATCTTTACAGAGAAAAAAGAATCTGTATGTACTGACCATTTGTCTACAAACAAAATGTGTTGATACATAAACTAATTAATAAGTACCAACTCAGCTGGGGAAGTTACTAGTAGGATGCATCCTACTAGTAACTTCCCCAGCTGAGTTGGTACTTATTAATTAGTTTATGTATCAACACATTTTGTTTGTAGACAAAGAGGAAGCAACAAAGATGTAATCCAAATAGTCCATTCTAACCGGCTGCATTCATGATCAGCAGATTCAACAGGCATTTTGGATTAAGCTTCTGACAGTGTTTTGTCAACTTGTCCCTGACCATAGAGGACATTTCTAAGAATTTCCAGACAATACGTAAAGAGTTCAGAAAATCTGTGTGTACTGACTAGGGCTGGGTACCGGTTCAGCTGGACCTGTTTGGACCTGAACAACATTCAAGAACCGAGTCCAAAAAACCTAAACGCAAAAACCTGATCATCGGACCTGATGTACATTTCTGTTAATTTTAGAGTACATTTTGGTAGATTGTACAGACATCTTTAGGTAATCTGGTCATGGCAAGTGAAAAAAATAACCATGAATCAAACTAGATTAGCCTAAATCCATGTTTGTCTCTTCTGTAACAGTGGGTTCCATTTTAGGTCGACAAAAAAGTTCACGGACCATGATAGATATCATCAAGGCATACACGTACTCAGTTAAATTGCTCCTACTACTGTACTTCAGTAATAAGGTCCAGGTTTAGGTCCGGACCTGGACCTGATCCTCTGAACCTGATCCGGACCTGGACCTGAATTTTCTGAACCGGTACCCAGCCCTAGTAGTAGTACTGACCGTTCTGACTTCCCCAGCTGAGTTGGTATACTGTCTGGCCAGCCCAAAGTCCAGGAGGTACACCTTCCTGGCATCTTGGTGCAGTCGGCCGATCGTGAAGTTTGACTGTAAAATAAAAAGATGTCAGTTAATGAACTTTTTTTTTTTCATCTCTGTTCTTTATTGACTTGATGAGTATAGAATACATGTGTACATAGATGATAAACCGTTACATCACATTCAACAATTTCTGTCTGTTTAAACATATCTTTCACTTAATTGCAAAAGATACAAAATATATAGGATAGAATTAAAGACATTTTGTTATCACTTAGCAATATTACTGTTTTTGCACTATAATCTACAATGCGAGAGGTACATGGATTTGCAGAAAATACAGTTTCATACCAAAACTAAAATGAAGTTTCAGTTAATGAACTTAACGACTACCACAAAATAATCAATATGTAGCAGGTACATGTCATTGCTGGAGTTAAAACTATAAGCTAGATGTTTTTGTAATGAGTTGTACTATGCCCTCCTGCTACTTTTCAGCAGTGTTAGGTGCAGTCTCAATTTTAGTCTTCAAAAGTTCATGACATTGTGTTTCAGCAGATACTATCTAACAATAAAGTATACTTAATGTATACTATTAGTCTTTTCTAAAAGCTCTTTGACATACATGTATATATGTGAAAAAATAGACATTTCACAAAATAAGCTGCCAGTACTGATGACAAATGCAACAATTAGACATAATTGGCATAGCAATTGTGAGAAGACCAATAAATGTATGATTGTGTATCAGACATTTTCCCTTCCACTGTGAGTTGTGATGGATAACATCGTTAGTGCATCCTAGAACTTGCTGGGTGCAAATTTCTGTTGGCAACGGTCTGATTATACTAGCCTCAGGTGACCCAAACACGATTACGTCTTAGCCAGGGTACAAATTGTCGACACTGAAATCCTTCCCGGAGCCAATGTGTTGTAGATATGAGCAGGGTTATGTAATTCCCAGAGCAGAATATGCCCAACCTTCTCCTCACGACCTCAACGGACAAAAATCAATACAAGTTTGAGCAGTTTGCAGACCCAATGGTATAATCTGGGCAAGAGTGCGCAGGACTCAAAATCCCATGTGCATATGCTACAAGTTAGTTCAGGTAAAATTGGAGAGGTGAAGGTATTTCTGATGTCTATCTGCACCTAACCTGCACTGGTCTATGCACATGTAGGGGTACGTGGATTTTTATTTGTTACATTGACTGTAACCACCTATGGTTTCTAAACAGTTTTTAGAATGAACCATAGTTCCTATAAATTCTGAGTGGTGCAGGCAAAATTTGTCTGGTGCAGGTAATATTCAATGTTACCACGCACCAATGCAGGTACACCGTATGAAGAAAAAGAAGTCTGAGCCATGCTGTACCTCATGCAAGTTAGGCCTAGGAAAAAAAACGTTATGTTTCCAGTTTCAGTCCTGAAAAAATTAGGGTTGGTAGGTAGGGATTTTTTTTGCTTTCTTTTTTTATTAGACTTAGGCGACCTTTAGCGATACAACACAGAATCTGATACTTGTATTTTCAGTATCAATGTTTGGAAACTGATTGTACAACATTTCTTCATTCAGGAGTTAGATCATGGAGCTAGAAAAGGTTAATCAGTTCAAAAAATTTATGTACATGTACCTTGCTGGGGTTCACACACACAAAAAGGCCAGGGTCAGTAGTTTTTTCTAGGGTTGGTTGGGAAACAGGAAACACAATACTTTTCTTCTAGGCCTAATATGCTGAGTCATGCAATTGAGAAGGACTGGAGAGGGCCAGCAGGTGATATACTATATTGGTAGTACAAGATAGATAGTTGTAATCATTTCTGCACTTAGAAGAGTATTATCTTGTATGGCGCCATGGGAAAGAAGCACAGTCATGTCATATATCACATCTGAGGCTCTTAAAAAAAAAGCCAGAAAATGTCAATCTGCCGGTGTTAGATCTAAATGGTACGAAGTTAGGTATACACCTTGAAATTTGAAAACTTCATAATTGCTTTTGAGGCTGGTACATACTTCTTAGATTTCATACTTAAGGATATATCAGGGGGGGTTAGGGGAAGATGTTTGTCATTGTCATATATATATATATATACACTCAGATAACTGCATCCTTGACACACAGGCTTGGTGTATCTGTGTCTGTGTAGGGATATGGTTACCAACATGAGTGTGTATTAGCTTTGGTGACTCTGTATATACAATAGGGATACAGTATTGTTACTACCATGGATACATACAGGTTTGATGTCTTTGCATAGAGCCATGGTTACCAACATGACTATTTACATTGTTTGATGTCATGGTATAATACTACCATGAATATGAACAGGCTAGATTACCACTAACTACCACCATTACTTACAGGTTTGATGTCATGGTTATCACCATGAATATGTACCACCTATTCTAAAATTATTGCAATAATCTGTGTAATCCTATGTTGGAATAAAGTTCAACAGTTTACTATGATTACTATGAAGTTTTTAATCTACGTATTGTAATGATGTTTGTATGTTGATGATTGTAAAATGTCAATGAAATTCAGACATATATCTGAAGCACTTCGGCATGTCTGCCATGTTGATGTTGAATAAAGATTTGATTTGATTTGATTTGATTACTACATGTACCAACACAGATGAACTTTCATCATAGTCTAGATTATTACTAACTACCACGACGACTTACAGGTTTGATGTGCCTGTGTGCAGGGTACAGTAGTTGTTATTACCATGAGTACTCACAGGTTTGATGTCCCTGTGTACAGGGTACAGTAGTTGTTACTACCATGAGTACTTACAGGTTTGATGTCCCTGTGTACAGGGTACAGTAGTTGTTACTACCATGAGTACTCACAGGTTTGATGTCCCTGTGTACAGGGTACAGTTCTGTAGTTGTTACTACCATGAGTACTCACAGGTTTGATGTCCCTGTGTACAGGGTACAGTAGTTGTTACTACCATGAGTACTCACAGGTTTGATGTGCCTGTGTACAGGGTACAGTAGTTGTTACTACCATGAGTACTCACAGGTTTGATGTCCCTGTGCAGGAAGCCGACGTCGTGTACTGCCTGCACGGCGCGGAGCATCTGTACACCGAGGCGGAGGGTGGTGCTGATGCTGAAGGTTCCACGCACCTGATGGTGATAACACGAGAACACAAGCCATGCTGAAAATTTGGTAGTCTTCAATAAAACATGCTGAAAACTGATGCCTCCGTCCTCTCTACTACAGCCAATCTTCTATGGCAAGTATTTACAGTATTAGATGTGAATAATTATATGGTTAGTTTCTTTGTGTGTTTTCAAACCCTCCCAGTAGAAATGAAGTTTGCCACTCCCAGCTTCTGTAGACCATCTGACAAGACAAAAGGGCCCAAAATAGAATTTGTTTTGTAATAATATCGTATTGCTATGTATTGTATTGTAAACAAGGACTCCAGGAATTATAGCAATTCTGTACTATTAGTGGAGATTCTAAACAAACAAACAAACAAACAAACAAACAAACAAACAAACCTGACTACGCCGCAGCTCGGCCAGGTTCCGCCCCTGCAGTGACATCACCACGTAGTTGAAGCGCTCGTTCCTCCCGCAGCTGATGAACCGGCACACGTGGTCCTTTCCTGCAGGGGCAGAATGATTAACCCAAACTGAGTGAAATAAATCAGCAGGAAGATTTTTTTTACTTGATTGTGTTTTGGCATGACTGGCCTTATAGGGAAAGTAGGAGTGAGGAAAAAACACATGTTGCTGCACTCAACAGGTCGCTCAGCTGATGAACCGGCACACGTGGTCCTTTCCTGCAGGGACAGAATGATTAACCCAAACTGAGTGAAATAAATCAGCAGGAAGTGTCTGTTTGTATCTGTTGTGTGAAAGCATCCTTGCCACAGCAGGAAAATTTTTTTTACTTGATTGTGTTTTGGCATGACTGGCCTTATAGGGAAAGTAGGAGTGAGGAAAAAACACATGTTGCTGCACTCAACAGATCACTCAGCTGATGAACCGGCACACATGGTCCTTTCCTGCAAGGGGAGAACGGTCAGAGGTTTTTGACCCACGTTAACTGAACAAAAAACTCAACTAATGTACTTAACGTAATTAACATACACACCCCTGATTTGGGGCCGACCACAGACCTTGACTTTGGCGACTGGCTGGAGCACCTACATTCATACACCATCAGTGCAATGTCAACACACTGGAGGCTACTTTTACTCACCCTGCAGTTTCTTGAGCACAGCCACCTCCATCTTGAGCACCTGTTTGGGCTGACTGGCCGACTCCAGCTTCAGGGCCACGGCCTCCTGGGTCTGGAGGTCACGACCCTCGTAGATCTCACCTGGGAGGAGGCGGAACAGAGATAACAGTCAAGATAGATCAGTCAAGGATGTCCCCAGACTATCGCAGAGTGGAGCTCGCTGACACTGTAGTAGGGACATTATCATTAGATAGCTTTAGACAATGTTTAGTGTTAGATGTTCAAGGGTTAGGTGTAACAAGTTGTTTGGTGTAACACAGCCAGCTGCCACCGCGCCACGTTCCTGCAAACCTGGTGTGTTGCGCTGAAGGGCAGTTATACTGGCTATACAGATAATACAGATACAGATATTTGACATTTAGACCATGGTTGTGCAAGGGGTAAATCCAGGCAAAGTGGCAGGTGTTGTATCCAGAACAGTGCTTTATCCAGAACTGTGCTGTTAGGCACACAGTCCTAGATACTCCAGAACTGCACCTGGGAAAAAATCTATCAAATCATCGTACATATCGAATACAACACGGTGTATTCCGTATCGCCCGAGGTACCAGCCCGACCGCGCGCCGGATCGCCCGACAGCCGGAGGGAGATCCGATCCGCGGGAGGGCTGGGACTTGGGGTAATTTGGAATACACCGTGTTGTAATTTTATTTATGTCATACCGACCCAAGAAAACGCGCCTTTCAATGCGAAATGAGCAAAAATTTGGCGTCCCTAAACCCAGAAGATGCGACAACATCAATGCCAACGTCCGAATTTTGTATTCGAATTTCGAAATCGGTGCACACGGTTAGGGAGAAACGCATTCGAATCGTTCCACGGAACATTTGGAAGGCCCGGGCCGTATGCGTAAAGAACCCCCGGGCCGTACCGCTAGTTATCACACGGGCCGGAACACCCGTATCGAACGTAATCGCGGCCCAGGTAGGACATAAATGTTCTTAGATATCTAGAACCATGTGCCTCATCCTAAGCCTAAGCCTAACCCATTCATAAACTAGTAGATATGCACAGTTAATTTCTTGAAAAGTGATGAATTGTCAGCACAAGAAAAGAATAGGGTACAGTTGATAATCTTACGGGAACTAGACATCGTGTATAACCATGACTATTTCACCTGATACGTCACATACCCTGTATTTTATTCTCCCACAATGTAAGCTTTAAAACATTTCTGCCCAGTGTGAATGAAAGCTCTCAAACCTACAGGAATAAATGCCAAGGCAATGACTCTCCGGGAGGTTGGAGACAGCAGCAATCATTGCGGCATGCTACATGCTAAGAAACTGGCAATTTCAGAGGAAAGTCTGAATATACTACTGTGTGATCTGTGGAACAACTAATCATCTTGTACCAGTCAAAAAGCAATCCTGAAGACTCACATAATTTTGAAAGACAGGAATTTGTGTACAACTTAATAAATTAACTGTAGGGATTTAACTTTCAAAGAAACTGTCAATTTTACAAGAAAGTATAAATAGTAAATATACTACTGTGTGATATGTGGAACAACTAATTATCTTAGAGCAGTCAAAAAGCTACTCTGAAGAAGACTCAAGTAATTTTGAAACAGACAGGAAACTGCATGCGCAACTTAATGAATTAATGATTTTACTTCAAAGAAACTGGCAATTTTACTATAGGAAAGTTTGAATACTACTGTTACTGCATAATGTATGAAACAACTACTAGTACATGTACTAGTAATTATCTTGGAGGAGTCAAAAAGGTACTCTGAAAGTAGTTGTGTGCAACTTAATAAATTAACAGTTACGGTAAGGATTTTACTTTCAAAGAAACTAGCAATTTTGATATAAGAAAGTTTAGTACTAGTAATTATCTTGGAGGAGTCAAAAAGCTACGCTGAAAACTCACATACTTTTGAAACAGTAAATTATGTGCGACTTAATAAATTAACTGTACGTCTTTTACTTTCACATGGTACAAGTTATCATCATTTCCAACACAACAGCTTCAGTAATGACTATAAAATTTCCCCAGTCAGAACAAGCTCTATATATAGCAACACATCTATTATTCAGGGTTGATGCCTTGCATAATGATGGGAAGTAAATTGATAGCCTGCAAAACTCACGTTGTATAACAAGTTGGTTTCAGTGACATTTTACTCAAGAGTCTGTGTCAGCATTTTATTGAGCTATCTGTTTGGTAGACGGTGTGTGTGGTGTTCCTTGCCTGGCAGTACCTTTGTACTTAGTGCAGTAAAGCATGGTTCAATCAATAGATGGAAATATCCTTTAGCAACTCCAGGCTGCCTCACAACAGCAACCATAGGCCCACAGGACATTCCTTAACTTCTTAAGAATAGGCTAGTGGGTATTCTGCTTGCTACATAATACACTGCATTCTGTGTTCTGAAGAACAGGCTCATGAATTAGCCTGGGTACGCTCGAAAAAATCTGATTTTTTCGAGCGTTGCGTAGCAAAAATCCGGATGGTGTGATTTTTTCGAGCGTTGCGTAGCGAAAATCCGGATGGTACCCAGGCTACTCATGAATAACCACGAGCATTTCTTGGATAAATGTTCCAAAGTAGAGAGGTTGGCTGTCTGTTTGACCCAGATTCAGGCAAAGTGCTTGTGACCTTGATCCTACAGTAATGTAAAAATCATGGCTTCTAAGTCTTTTGGGACACTTATGATAAACACTTGACACAAGACAATCAATAGATATCAAGCTGTGTCACATAATCTTTGATTCAATTTTTGTTGAAATTTCACCTAACCATATTCGAACTTCATGACTTTGCCAGGACTTTCATCAGCATACACACATACATCCTGAGAAACAACATGTTTTTCTCTTACTCAAACCATTGGCAAAGCCCTGTTGACAGCCCTGCGAATTGACACTGTATGTAAATTTGATAACGCCGCTACTGGGTCAGTACGTAATTGGTTGATAGAGATTGATGCGGCAGTGTCCACAACATAATCAGTTTAGGGCAGCAGAAATACCTTCACTTCATCACAATGCTGCATACGTATGGGATGAAGCCAGGCTCAGAGCCAGCCAATCAAACTTCACATCCCATGCAGGACAACCACTGCGCTGGTGTTTTTGCAGGTATCATCAGCTGTTATATAGTTATCCCATTTTAGGATTAAAGAACAAATGTGTAAGGAAATCGTAAGGAAGGGAGCAAGGGTCAAGAATTAATCAATACATGGGTGATTGTAATTTATGAAATAAATGAGGGTACTGGATAGAAAGAAATGTTTCTGACTCTCCTCCTCTTTACTAAGAATAGCCAAAAGCAAATTAGAAGGCCCTCAAGATGATAAACTATGATTTCTGAAATTTCGGTACAGCATCTTCAGTTTCAGTTAATTGACAGGGATACATACATATAAATGCATTTATCATAGTGGAGCTATAATCACCTTAAAAAGTTTATATTCACAAAGCTTTTATTATCTTCTGGTTGAGGCTTTTTTTTTCAAGTTCAAAAGCATAATTTATAATGCTTCACGTCAGTTGAGGATGACTGCTTTATTTCACCTGGTTGAGGGCTACATTCTGACAGTTATATCAAACTTAGGCCCGTGGCTGGTACATAGGATATGACCCATTTTCATTTGCTAAAGCCAACAAAGCAGTAGTTTAATCAAGGAGTCATCACTCCGGCAGTAGACATGCATGTGGGACACATCCTTGGGGCCACGGGCTTTCATGAGATGACACAGTGACTTCTCTCACATCTTCCAGTAAGTTCTCAAATCAACTTTGGTATTGACAGTAAAGCCACACCAATTTGATTTTTTGGTTCTCAGATTTTTTCAGAAAAAATATGAAGCAACAGGGCAAAAAATATAAAAACAGGCCTTGGTATCCTATGAAACTTTGAAAGTCCAAAAATCTACGATAGGAGCCATGACATCAACATTCCAGGCTGTTGTAGAATTTAAAGTAAATTAAACAATGAATTTTGAACTTTTAAGAATCTTCTCCAACTTTTGGGCCAAAATATGAGCATTTGTAGTTGATTCATACATGAATTTTTTTTATTTTTTGCAAATCAGAAAAAAAATGAAGCAGGAAAATTCAAGAACCAACTAATTAAACTGATGTGGCCTAAAGCCACATAAATCACAGTGAGAATCCCTCAGACCTTTATCCATTCATCAATAGGAGAAAATTCCTGCCCAGCTGGGTCAGCACAAAACATCAATACTCCCGCTGATGTTTCAACTCCACCGGTAATATCTGCACTGGAAATACCCCAGGCTGGGTCTGACCCCGCACTCTCAATATAATACTTCTGTCTCAAGACCACAGGGCCAGCTTTACATGTACTGAGGGATAGGAAATTTTCCTGTTTCAGTCCTGAAAAAAGTAAGGTTGGTAGGTAGGGATTATCTTTTTTTTTTTTCTTTCTTTTTTTAGACTTTTTTCAAAATGTCAATATTGGAAAACTGATCGTACAATGTTTCATCACTCAGGTGTCATATCATGGGGCTAGAAAAGGTCAACCAGCTTGAAAAATTTCCTAGATATGAAGTACGTTATCCAGAAAAGAGCAGTTATATATGAGCAACATTGGAGTGTTAAAGAGCCCTGTCTACTCAGTGAGGCACAGACTGGCATTTAATCAATCCACTGTCATGACCCCAGGCTGTCCCTAACAGAGGCCTCCCTCTGCCATGGAATGAGCTGGCTGCATTCGCCGAACAATTAAAGTGCCTCGAGGAATAATAAATGGACAGATAGCAGGGTTATGAACAGTAATCTGGCAGACACTAGTGGCATCTTTTCACCTTCGAATGGTCAATATGGGATGGCATTGCTCCAAGTCCAAGCTTTGATACTGACAATGACCGTGATTCCGTGAATATACTGACAATGTCCCACCTACTAAAGTACTAACAGGGATGGCATACATTTTGTACATAAATGTCTTTCTTTACTTTAATTTTTTTCTGTGTATAAAAATACAAATTGTTCTCTCTATCCTAGAAAAGTACCAGAAAAGTCAAAACTCTTCATATGAGACTAGTTCACATATGAGACCAGAGCTTTTGAGATGACAGCGGTGTAGCACCTAAATCAGCATCCCTGTGACTGTTTTCAGCCAACATGTTCAATGTTCAAAGAAAGACTTTTAAGCTAGTGGTAGTTCATTTTTTTACCTAATCTACTGGTATGTTCATATAAGTCAATGTGAAGTGAACAGCAGCTATATCAGCACCAAGGACAGGGAAAGCCTGTATTACGAATGCTGCGTCATACCTGCAGCCACAGAAATGGTCTAATTATGTCTGGCATCATTCCGCACTCACTGGCATGCAAAGATGTATGGTGCCAGGATTGAGGTTGGAGAATACACTTTGGACAAATTGTCTGGAACTACCTGCTCTATTGCTTAGGACTAGGAGAAATTCTGCTTCATGTATAATAAAACTGTGCGGCTATTCATGGTAATATCGACTGTAATTCAACCGACACAGAAAAGGCTGTACTTAACATGTGACACATCTGTATCAAAATGGCTTCTATTAGAATACAAATCTTTAGAAATCAATAGAAGTGGTAGGATGCCTGACATATTTAACATGCGTGTATCCATCTGAGGCCTAGGGAAAAATGTCGTGTTTCCTGTTTCAGTCCTGAAAAAATTAAGGTTGGTAGGTAGGGATTATCTTTTATTCTTTTGTTTTTAGATTTCAGTGATATCTATATACATGTAGGGTCCAACTTATACAATACAGTTTAACAAAGTAAAACAAAGCATGAGGACACTTTTATTTTTCAATGTCAATGTTAGAAAACCAGTTGCACAATATTTTATCACTCAGGTGTCAGATCATGGAGCTAGAAAAGGTTGATCAGCTTGAAAAATTAAATTATTTATGTCCCTTGCAGGGGTCCACCCCCCCAAAAAAGTCTAGGGTCCGTAGGTTTTTCTAGGTTCGGTAGGTTTTTCTAGGGTCGGTAGGTTTTTCTTACTCTCCAAGCAGAGGTTTGGGTTTTGGGGGTATTTTTAGCGTGTTTTTAGGCTTTTTTATTGGGGTTTCTCTTTTGCACTCAGGGTTTGGTGGGAAAAAAAATTCAGTGCAAAAGAGAAACCCCAATAAAAAAGCCTAAAAACAAGCTAAAAATACCCCCAAAACCCAAACCTCTGCTTGGAGAGTAGGTTTTTCTAGGGTTGGTCGGGAAACAGGAAACACAACATTTTTTTCCTCGCCTGACATTGTGAACTACATGTATGTGTCTGATTCCAGGCACTACAATTTATGACTTGCTGGTGTGAATCAAGCTCAGGGCTACTCTACATTTTGTAAGGGTGGGTTGCAATTATTTCACTGATGACAAATATCATAAGGTAAAGCACTAATGCCCACCATGACACGTGAGTATGCACAGTTTGAATAAAACATGTCTGGAAACCAACCTACAGTACATTTAATCATCAATATCTAAAATGTGATATATGCAGTTCTGAAATCATAAAACATATATAGTGACTGAAAATAGCAGTCTGGTCTACATCCAGATCTGATTATTGTATCTGGGACACATGTGCTATGGGGGCTTTTAGCAAGGAACTGCAAATGCCTTGGAAAAGGTTAAAAATGAGTTTTCCAGACATCAATTACGTGTAGTACTTAAAACTAGGCTGGTTAATATTCCTGTCACAGCGAGCATTAGTTAACCCATAAAGCATTCTATCTGTTCTGGAAATGAATGGATTTCAGCCAATGATGATTAACAAAAGGAGGAATAGGTAGAAAGACAGAAAGTGGCTGATATGATAAAAAGTTGTTTAACAGCTCGCTGGTCTGGAACAAGGAGTTTATGTGTTCTAATTACTGTGGGTCAGAGGTGAATATGGACACATTTGCTCTACATGCAAATTTCTCCTCAAAGAAAATTGCAGCTTCAATTTTAAGCTCATTCATACACTTTACTTTAATGCCACAGGCATTAATTTTCTGACAACAGAAGATGTTTGGAATTCTCTCACTTTGCACATGTGGCTAACTTAACATGTCGAAAACAAGTATCAAGAAACGTGAACCAAAATAATTTCAATGGCTGTTGACAGCCATCCTCCCATGGCAGGGGCAGCGGCTCCGAATTCCTTCTCCACCCCTTACCCCTGCCGAATAACATGGCATCTTCTACTCTGCGACCCGATTCCAGGGACACGCTCTCAGCCAATCACGTATCACAGAGAAAATCTTCAACGCACTTCACATTAATATTTATGAGATGCGCTAGCTATCGGAACCAATCATGTCGGCTATTCAGTGACAAATAAAAACAAACATGGCGTCGTCTCGGGAAGAGAACTTTTGCGATGCAGGCCGCTGCGGGCGTCGGCGGGGCGCTAGCGTGTGCTGGAGGCTGCGCGCGGATCCCGCCGAGCACGGGGAAGGTGTTAACTCGGTGACTTTGCCCCGCACGGCCTCCCCAACGCGTTAACGGGCTCGTCACCGGGCGGCGGCGGAGTCGCCGGCGGGAGGGTGACGTCCCTTCGCCGCCCAAGTCAGAAATGGGGTCATGCCAAATAAGGCAAGCTCATGAATATTAATATTCCTGGGGTCGTAGAGTAGAAGATGCCATGTTATTCGGCAGGGGTAAGGGGTGGAGAAGGAATTCGGAGCCGCTGCCCCTGCCATGGGAGGATGTTGACAGCCTGAAAATTTGGCATGTGATAAAAAAAGCCGTTCGGAACTTTCATCAGTTCTATATATAGACTGCTTTAGACACGGCTAGAACAATCAATATACAGAGGTCATTGAACCTACATGTACTTAATTTATAACCTGCCCAGGATTGACAGCTTTCACATTCAAACTGCTCTTGCAAAACCTGGAGAGATCCCAGCCTATTCTCAGATTTTGTTGCAAATGTTGAAATACTTGAATATTGCTCTTATAAATAGTTATAATAATAAATGGTTTTTATTATCCAAACAGTACCCGTGCAGTCGCAGCCTGTATACGGCTTAATTGATGCAGGGTATTACATAATCAAGACAAATCACAACAATCAAATAATACACATGATACACATATTTGTTCCACAAATTATTGTGGAACTGTCGCAAGGGTCTATAATATATATGTATCTACTCGCCATATAGACAGTGCAACTGTACAATTAATAAGAAGATTCATTGTACTGGCATAGTGTTCAATAAGAAATTTTTCTCAACAGAAGGTCACAGATCTGATAATAATAATGTAAGATGTATGAAATGCTTGTGTATATCAGCAATCTTAAGAGGGCAAGTTAAAAATCACTGAACACATACAGTACCCGAGAAAATGTGGTTTGACCCCTGGTTGCTGGTAACATACAGCCCTCCATCCTGAACCATTAGCAGGGAGGGCATTCATCATGGCTTACACAGGGGCTAAAGAGATGTGGTCTGCCTTTATGGCTATTGCTCTCACCTATAGGGTTACAAGTGTCAGCATTACTGCATTTTACCATGCAGTACATACCAAAACTTGGCATGAGGGCATCAACTGTTCTACCTTATTTATTTATATGATCCATGCACTTCCTTTTAAAAAAATACCACCACTATATGTTTCAAGAATTATCATTATGAGATTCTGATCTACATTTCTTAAATATCTGTCTGTTCAGAAACTACTATTTTTCCCCATCTTGCCAAAATAACTACCTGTATCTTTCAATTTTGATGTTATACATAGTGTACGTTCATCAATAAATTGATGACACTAATCTTTTTCACTTTCTAACGTAACTTCAGTTGTTCATATCAAACAAAAATAAGGTGGCAACAAGACAGATGGTGGAAACATAATGCACAGGATTCTCCATTGTGACTATGAAAGAAATTCCACCACTACTTGATAAGTTAATTGGAGGTCTCTAAACACTTGTTATTCCCCTCCTCATCACACAAGGCTCCAGATGGATGGGCAGTGCTGTGATTGGATGGCTCATCAGCCACCTGAACATCGAGAGAACGTGCTTCGCAGCTCACGACCAATTTTCCTCAGGCCTAGGAAAAAAAATGTTGTGTTTCCTATTCCCCGATTGAACCTAGAAAAACCTGCCGACCTTAGCCTTTTTTTTGTGTGGACCCCTTCAAGGGATAAACATTTTTCAAGGTGGTCAACCTTTTCTAGCTCCATGATCTGACACCTGAGTGATGAAACGTTGTAGAAGCGGTTTTCCAACATTGACATTGAAAATGAAAGTGTCCTCATGCACGTTTTACTTTTTTAAACTGTAATGTATAAGTTGGATCACTAGAGATTGCAAAAGTCTCCTAAAAAAAAGAAAGAAAGAAAGAAAGAAAGAAAGAAAAAACGATAATCCCTTAACCTACCTACCCTAAATCAAGACTGAAAGAGGAAACACAACATGTTCTTCCAGGGCCTCATGACCAATTTTCCTTACCTGAACCTGTTTTCAGCCCCGCGTTATGATGCCATACATCACCTGGTGCCATGCTATACCGCAGGGACGGGAAATGTCATTTCCTACCGTAAGCTCACTTTGCTCAGTCAGGCATTTTGCTGACAAATAGCGTATAAAGTTGCCTTGAAATGTCGGCTTTAAGGGGTTATGATGTAGTATATTGTTCCAATTTCATCATAGGATCCTGGCTGATTCAAGCTCTGATAAAAAAAAAAGAAGCAGTCACACATAGTAAGAATCTGATACGTGTTCACTGATAGGCTAAGTCACTGTCAGGTGGGTCCAGCCAACCCTTAAAGTATGTAACCACTAGTATCTTTTTGTCAGGGGTAGAATCCAAAAATCCAATTCTAATACTAGTACTAGAAGCAATGGACAGACTAAATCTGCATGCTCTTTACATGTAATGACCTGAATATCTTGCAAAACAGTTGTGGCTGCTCATAATTAAATGGTTGAGTTTCTAGTAACATGCAGACTACAATGTATTTTCGGCAGGCTGGTATGGTACATTTGTTTTACATCCTGGAGAAGGCTAACACTGCTAAGTACATCAATTACGTCCAGAAAATCAGTTTATGCCAACCTCTGCCAGCATGGGGCAAAGGGAACTACAGGTATCAGTACACAAAGCCTAACAAAAACTGTTTATTGCATGGATAAAATGGCACTGAACAATATATTACGTTACTATATATAACTTAACATTTTCACACTAGGACAACATCTAATTGATTTAATCTCTATCAATCCTCTTTAGAGAGGTGAACATTTTGGTAAATTGCTGATGTCTTTGAATTTGGCCTTGACCAGCAAAAGAGAAAGTTGGAAGAGTAAGAGACAGAGAAGTATAGTCTATTGACTAAGTAAGGGTGAACATCTATCTTGCAGCTGTGCTTGTAGGGAAGTCTTGTCGTCAGAGTATAGGAGAAAAATTTAGTGCTTGAATATAAATGTGTGGTGTACACATGCAGCTCACGTTGGCAGGCTAGCTCAACATTATAGAGACCGGCTTTACGCAACACGTACACTCCTGCCATTATGTTCAGGGCACGCCGGTCGCCATGCCATGGCTCTGTCAGCTTTACAACTTATCAAGTTTTAGCTATTTGTACAGGTTGCAGAGCCGTGAACTGTGCTCATGAAGCCTTGAACCAAATGAGATTCCACAGTGTAGCAGCCATAGCAATTGACATTGAACATTTCTCCTGAGTCGTTGACTGGCATACACTACAACTGCCAGTAATATTGTTATCACTGTACAAGTATGGATCAAGAAAACCCATCTTATATTCACCTAACCTCACCTATCCCTTGACCTGAATTTGACTCTTATATTCAAAGAGCAGGCAATTCTGGACAATTGAATCAGCAATAAATATATAAATTCAAACACTTTTGCTATTTGCCAGGGGGTACTAGTATATTATTACCCTATGAGAGTATGACTATGGGGTTTCTGTAATATTGTCCTCCTTTTGTATAAACATTACACAAAATGCAGCAAACAGGCTTTTGTTTGCCTTCTGTGACCCAGTAAGGACACAGGAAGTACCAGAAGCTGTTCCTGTGAGCCACGTCCTCCAAGTACCATACCTTGCATATCAAGTACTAGTAGATATTTATATGGACTAACCAGGGGTTAATGGAATTTTTAAAACCCTTAAACGCCCTTTTGGGAACTTTATCAATACTTCTCCACAATGTTCTATAGTATAAGACTGAAGTTGGGAAGCAACTATAATTTCTACACACCTTACAAAGTCAATTTGTACCCAAATCTCTGAATTTTCCTTAATAGTTTGACTGCTCCCATACATTTACACCTACTTCCAAGTCTTCAACCTCCCCACAGCCTTTCCATTCTTGTGCTCTGACCTACATTTCCTGATACTTCATTGAAGCTTTTAAGTTCCAATCACTGCTGAGTGAGCATATCTAATATCCATGCAAATGTGCTGTTTTGGCCTGTTGCCAGTGGAAAGCCACATGGTACCAACTACAACATGATGTAGAAATTTGCTTGGATATTCATGTTTATCTGATGGCAAAGGTTATAATAAATCTGTAGTAAATTAATAGATAGGATATAAACTAGGCACTGATGATAACAATCACCAGCAAACACTACATTACAATAAATAAAGATTTGATTGGTACATGTAATTGGTGACATTGTGCCTGCTACTATGTATTACAAGTGTTCACCTTGATGGCATTAATCCAGTGGAGTGTACTAGAAAGAGATGGTACAGAATATAAAGCAGTGACAATAAAAGCTAGTGGAGGGACAGGGGAGGTGGTACTTCTAACCTCCCAGTGAAGTTAATCCAGCAGAGATCTACATACTTTTATGTGTGCTGTCTGCAAAATGTGACTCATAAAACCAGGCCTGTAGTACATTTTAGTGTGGCAATTTGTCTCCAAGTACATGTACATTTTTACTAAAAAAAATACTGGGTGGGTATTTCCCACCCTGTCCAGTGATAGATGACAATTAGTGGCCTCATTTTACCTACTTTGGGTTATCTAAATGTATGTATTAAGTGGTCCCATATACATTCCTGAACATATCTAGAGTCCTGATAAAAGCCAAGAGTGGCATATTTATAGTACAAGACATGAAATATTGGGTGCATACATGTATGCACTTAAGTGTAGGGGCTGTGCAGGTACTTCTGATGTCTACCTGCACCTAATACGCACTGGTCCATATAGTACTGGGTTTATATTACAATATATGTACTGTAGGTGTAGATTTTTATTCCCTTCATTGACCGTTATCACATGGAGTATACAAGAAATAATGGCAATGGTTTCCAAATAGCTTTCAGTATGATCCACACTTCCTAAATTCTGAGTGTTGCAGGTAGAATTTGTCAGGTGCAGGTAATTTTCAATGTTACCAGCAGCATCAGTGCAGATATGCAGAAAAAAAAGGATTTCGAGCCCTGTAGTACATACAAGGTGGAGAAGTATTGGCTGTAAGGGGCGAGTCATCGGGTGGTGATTTATCACTACTCTCTGCACCTGAAACCTGCCTAGTTGGAAACTGACTGAAGACATGACTTGGATGCGGAATGTGGGGGGATATCTATTGGATGTCTGGGAGGGGGATTAGCAGCATACAAGTCATCCCAAAGCTCCGTCTGGCTACCTTAAGGAACCTGGCTGATGAAAGGGCAATAGTTTGATTGTTTCACCAGAAAATTACTTCACAATAGCAGCACTAGTTGCCTGCAGATGGAGGACTGACACGATTTCTTCTCAACGCTTTGTCAAAATGACTTTTAACATTTAGAATGTGAAGAACTAACAAGTGAGACTTACCGGGTAGAATGTGAAAAGTTGATTCTGCTGTTATCTATTCAATCCATACATTTGTCAATACTTAGTCTAACAAGTAAATTCACTATTGACTGTTACAGTATTTCCATGCATAAGTTGTGCATGTCCTTAACTATTTATTTATGTCCTTAACTATCTAATAATGTACAAAAGAGTTCAACCGAGATTTGTGGAAAGGTTTCAAATTCTTCCATGATGGGATCTCTCTCCCTGATTGCAGCCCACACCCAATGACTGCTGTAACTGCCTGTCTCTCATGACTCTTAAAGCAGGACTATACTGCACTTTTACAGCCACGCACCGCCGGGTAGGATGAGTTACGGCCGGGGCTACTTTCAAGGTGAGGATTTCGGGCGCACTTGAAGCATGATCAAGAGGCCATTTGCAAATTGTACAACGTGCCATCCATACGGAACCTGTGAAAGGCTTATAGACGGCAAAGACAAAATGGGGGTACTTGACCTCTGAATTTCCTAAACTTACACACAATTCTAAGGACCATTTTCCAAATATTTGAGGGACAGATATCTGTTGTCCCTAAACCTGTCTAAAATGACAGCCTGTATCTGGTCTTGTCACCCTGATAACAGGACGACTTATTTCTATAACCCTGACATTTCCTTTATGATACTCGATTTCAAGCACCATTTTCCACATACTAGTATCCGATAGACAGGAAAATTGTTGTCTCCAAACATGCCTATAGCGACAGCTTGTATAATCTAGTCTTGTCACCCTAACACAACATCTTTGTAACCATGACAGTTTACAATAGGCTGCCCAGCACCAGGAACACAAGCTTTATAATTTGTAAATGATGTCATCTATTATCAACCATCATCTTCCACAGACATTAGCCATTTAACCTCCCATTAATTAAAAGATGCTGATATCATCAGTGAGCTCTGATATGACCATTACCCTGGGTTCAGGCATAGGTCAACCATATATACTAGTCTAGTAACAAGTCAGTCAGCTTTATCTATTTATGTGTATGATGGAGTCCAACATCCGCAAGGCTTTGGATGATGATGATGATGACACTTAAAACTGACTGTATACAGTAGATTATTCTGTATATCCATTTAGAATGGAAAAGGTAAACTTACCAAATCCTCCGCCTCCAATCTTCTTAACCTGTGAGGGAAATGATAAAAAAATAACAAGAATTGATTTCATGACATTTACAAATGGTAAAACCTATAGGGTGAAGGTCAGTGTCAGGGCAAAATTATTCCTTTCCATTTTTATTGATGGGAAATGTTTATTCAGTAGACAGGGCACAGCCCACGCTATAAGTGAAATATCAATACGAGGCCAGGTCTAATATAGGATGGAATTTTCCCCACAATCAGAGTGACCAAGTTGAGTATTGATTACGTCAAGAGCAGAGTTCCCTTACCAAACTTCATCACCCCCGGAGAATATCTGATAACCCCTGATGAACCCTTCAAGTGCAGACTTCAGGCACTTCAGATATATTATGTAACTCTAGGACACCCTGGGAATCACTGACTTATTCGAATTGTGCAATACTGTATTCTTCAAATAGCATAAATATTTTGCTAAAAATCACTTAATATTAGATATGGATTACAAATTTGTCATGAATTGAGTATAAATGGCCATGATATTATTATTAAGGCGAAGAAGGTATAAAATTCCTGCTTGGCTACCATGCATTCATCAGTTCTGGTAATCTGCTTCTTTCGTCTACAGTTTCAACAGTCTATGTAACCTTTCTCCCCATGTATCTCTATGAGATCACAGCTAGAACTAACATTCCAGGCCCTGATAAGTGGCTTCCCCCTGTTTTTGGTATGTACATGTACATCGCAGTATGTTGAGCAGACCACAGCAATGGCTCCAGGCTGCCACTGGTTCAAATCATCCAGATAACATGACAGCTTAGAATGACCGAAAACAGTTTGAGAATTCAGAGCTTGGGATATTTCTTACTAGATAGGGCATACATAGACTGACTACAGGAATAGGGCATACAGAGACTGAGGTCTTGTTTTTTTTTTAGAGATACGAACCCGAGGCAGCCTAATTGTCGGGACTTTCTGCAATTGTGCAGGATGGGTAGAAGCTATGGGCCTATGGCTAATGGCTGGGACAGCAGCCAAGTATTGAATTGCAGTTTATCCATCACGTAGGTTTTCCAGTGTGGAACTGCATTGCTTGGTTGCTTGATAATGGCAAAGGCTTACGTTGTGTTGGTCTAGTAGGTACTTTGGCATTCTTATGATCTCGCTAGTCAGTTGTGACTGTGGTCGCACGTCAGAGGTTCGCCGTTGCAGAGAACTCCCGCTGGCAATTAAGAGACTACATAATGTTACGTTTATGGTGCAAATGGACTGCACACACCAATCTCTGAACCATTTTCCAACCAATAGTCTCACTCAGGGCATCGTCAGTTTATTTTTAGAGTGGCAGCTTACAGAGTGTGCATTAGATCCTAACATTATGTATGTACTGATGTAGGTCTATCTCTCTTCTGACAAGAGAAATTATTCCTATCGCTTTTTCTCAGCGATTTTGATTTAACTTTGATGAAGCTCAAAACTGTTAGATTTTATCTGTCTCAATATTATATAACTGGAATCTACCACCCTAGGCTACTTATTCATATTCAGTCAAAGTAAATTGTTCTGCTTCTTGCAATCATTTTTCGATCACTTTGAGTTTGATAAGCCTAACATAATTAGTAAGCCTTTAAATTATATCCTAACATGGCTACTTCAATATGATTGGTACTGATTCACTCCTAGCACTAAATTGTTTGGTCATTTGTCTTGTGCAATTTGTGTATGATTATGGACAAGAACACTGGCAAGGAAATGTCCTTGATATAACTACTAGTAAGCCAATCGTTTAGCTGTTGGAAGAAACAAACCACTTTGAGCAAGGTTTTCAAGGTTTTCAGATTTGATTTCATTTGTGTTGTGCTTCCGCAAATGAAAACATATGAGTCAAGGAATCAGCTATACAGTCTACAGGATGACTAGGCTTTCTGACAAGTTGGTAACACCTGACTCTGTGTTCTAGATGTAATTATAGACCAACATATCATTTTGGACAAACATGATCTTTAGAAACTTTTAAGAAGGTAATTTGTCACAGTTTCCATCCCTTTGCTCTGGGCTGAGCTGATCAACTGGTGCCAGGTACCAGTCTTAATTATGGGATAATGTTACACTCATGTGTGATGCTTAATCCTCTTTTCTCACAACTTTGCCACATTACCTTCCAAGTGACTTTTGTAACTTCCGCTTTGTAAGAGTAGCAAAAAAATCTCTTATTGGAAACCTTACCCTGTGTCTACACCTCTTGAGATGATGCTATCTTATTTATTTCCATAACAATGCAGTGTTTTTGTAACAGGTGGTTCCTATAAACAATAGAACACAATGAGGAAAAAGTAGTGCACATTGTTGCATGCTAATTACACTAATTAAGTACCGCAGGAGTTTGTGTGGCGAGACTTACCACTTCCCAGCGGTCCTTGACCAGTGCCCCGACCTGCAGCAGATCCTCAGCCATGGTGGTGGCCGTCATGGTAGATTTGTGGATGTTAGTTTAGCTGTGCACCTGTCAGCACGCAGAGAGGGGAGGGGCAGGTCTCCTCACCTCGCACGGAGCCGGCGACCGGCGTTTGGGTCTCCTTCACTGCGCGTTAGTGTCATCTAGTCATCGCTACACATGGGTAGGGAAGAAACAGGAACAATCCATGCGTTTTCTTGAACCTGGAAAGGCGTAGCTTGTCCTTGATTTGTTGTTTTAAATCTGGATAGGGACGCACTGCTTCGGGTAAAAGGCCGGGCACGTTCCCAACATAAATCTATACGTCATAATACCAAGACCCGGCTTCCTACCGTTCCGGCTTACCGTCCATTTTCTTACTCCCAACAGACCGGCTCCACAGCTCGGCACTTCGGTGTAAGCGCCGCAAAACCCAAGATACTCCCAAACGTCTTTAATTCGCAGCTACGGTTAGGGAAGAAGGCGCCTTCCGAGCAGCCGACACTGTTCACGAGTAACTCCCTCGGTTATCGCGGGAACGATGACGTTTCACGTAATATATCTTATTCTCTTAATCCGGTACATGCTTACTATTCTCACACCTTCAGTTGATGTGTAAAATACATACATGACTTACCAAAAATCGGGTGAAACACGCACGATAAAAAAACATTTAGGTTACTGAGTCAGCCATGATTGCCTTGGTTCCGGGGCTACTCCCGACATGCACCGCGAAACAACCGCAGGTGAAAGGTTGTACTTCCGGGTCGAGAAAAAACGTGGGTTGCATGTTTTTGTCGCTCAGAACAACGTAAGTGTTCATTTTCTTCATTCCAGAGCTATATATCGTACTATATCATAACTTCCAGGTATGTTTGGTAACTGTTAGGCCCTCTTGTCCAACAAAAGTCCAGTGAAATAATATATTGTGATGCGTGTAGAAGTTCAATGTGGCACATGCACATGGTTGCAGTCAAGGAGGTTTTAAAGACCCCTTGGTTGCAATCTACCTTTTTCTTGAGCAGTCAAATGTGGTCATGTTCAAAGCATGAATATGGCTTCATGTACCAGAAAGTGACAAGTAGGACCATCAAACAGTTAGCGTGGAATAGCTGTTGATATTTCCAATGATTACATTCTCATTGTACTAAAATACTGTACATTCATTTATTTTTGTGTGGACTTAATTTGGTGATAGAAGGGTGATGGAATTTTTTTTTACATTTTTTAAAGTTTGTGTCTTAAATAATTCTGTTGTACAGTTGTAAATTCACGAATCCACTGCGAAAACCATGAAAATGATCAGCCGCATGTGCATTTCAAGAGTTACAGTACTGTAAGTCCTGAAATACATGATGTATGTGCAACGTTTTCATTGTCTGACAGATTTGGCGCTTACTACTGGGAGCCTGCTACTACATGACTCTACTCTGCTTGTGTTACCTGACACACCACGGACTCAAATAAAGGCAACGCAAAGTATTGGTTTTCGGCGAAATCCAAATAATGCAACGCATTTACAGCATTGTGATGTATCACGTCACATGTATCACCCACCAGGCCTTCCTAATAATATAAGGGAGTGCAGATCATAGAAATTGCCAAAAAAGAGAATACTGTAATCAGGGACATTATATAATGTCCTTGCTGTAATTGGCCATGAGAGTCAGTCCTCGGTAGCCTGGGTACCATCCGGATTTTCGCTACGCAACGCTTTTCAAGCGAAAATCCGGATGGTACCCAGGCTAAGTCCTCGGGGAGTTTAATTTACCCCTACGACCAAAGGGCAAATAACTCTACAATGGTCAATTATTCTCCCTATTTGGCCACGTTTGACTGCTTTTGAAACGGCGCGTATCTTGTGGAGACTAGTGTGTGTTCATATCTGACAAACGATTGTCTTTGCCACAGACCAATTTGAGAATTCTCAAGCTTTGATATTTCTGTTTCATCCCCAGAATGAGACTCCTGACACACAACATGTTAACTTCCCATGTGAAAGGGGTCACTAATGGCTACCCTCTCAAGTTGCAGGTAAGTCACTGTACATTTAAATTTGTTTTCAGACTGTAACAAAAAGGCTCTTACCGGTAGCTTAGGTTGGTGTATTTTTGTTGTTGTTCTTTTGCTACATGCACATTAGAACTATCACCATTATTCTGTCTAGCCTTGTTTAATGGTTTTGGTAAGCACTGTCAAGTGAGAAGAATTTGTTTGTTTGCCTTGCATTAAGTAGGTCATGACTGCTTTGCATGGCGAAGTCGGACCAAAAAACAGTACAGACATTGGTTTCCTCGACTTCGGGGAGAGATCAGTGGGAGGGAAACAAGACAGAACAAAAAACTAGACCAATTGCCAGCACGCACAGCAAGATATGCGAAAAGCCCGTTGCCTTACCTCGTCCAGCTTTTAAACAGCACTCTGTAATGTAACCCTGTAATGTACATGCCGTTATATACTTTGATTTTAATCTACCTAGTACTTTTAATGAGGTTGGTATTTTAACTTTTAGCTATAGTGTTCTATTGTAAAAATGTAATGATTATCTTGTCACAATATGTTTTTATACAATGTACGGGACATGTAATTCAGCCTTCGGGCTGTGAAGTGTTTCAAATAAAAACCCGCATTATTATAAAAATGGTACATACTGCTTTCTCTGCTTAGCAATAGCCCCCTGCTGGAGTACTAGTGTTGTCTGGCCCAAGGGTTATCAAAACAGATATGGTCGCTGCTTATGCTTATGTGGTGCAGGAAGGACTTTGACTTGGTAACTTTCACCATGATATATTTTCTTTGCTTCATTTCGCTGCAGGCAGAAAATATCAAGGTAATGTCTGTGGACTTTAACCCCGAGTTTGTGGCGAGAATGATCCCCAAACTGGAGTGGCAGGCGCTGGTCCAAGCAGCAGAGAGCGTGAGTATGCTGTGTTTTTTTTGTCCAGGTACAAAAATGTATCTGTTCTTATTGCTGATAAAAGGGACAGCCTTTACTTGAAAGAATGGCCTCAACTGGAAGAGATTTCCCTACCTGGCAAAGGAGATTGAAATCTACTCTACCTCTATAAGGTGCTAATTGCTAAATGTCTGAAAAAGTCATCTACTGGTAGAAGTCTGGTGCTGGGTATGTCATTGATGACTGAAAGTAATAGTATTATGTTGAGGTGCACATTCCGGCTATCAAGAAATCTATACAAGAAACTATGTACAGTATCTTCTCTGATCAAAAGTAATGTGTCTGTGCCTTTCATTATGTACTGTCTTCATTTCTGAAGTGACTGTTCTTCACAATGGCTTTTTACCACAGATTGGACATCTTGGAGACTTACCACGGGAGTTGGTGCCAGAGTATGAATCAAATGAGGAGTTTCTGAAGATGGCACATCATGTCTTAATGGAGGTAACTATAATTACACCATATCTGTATAATGCTGCAATTTGTCTCATAATTACTATTATTCAACACCGCTCTAACCTGTAAATAACTAAGTCGTGAGGAAGTTTATGAATAGTGAAATATGATATGATGAAAATTGATATGATGATGATCAACTTTCGTACAGCATTAACAGCTGGACTGGCAATGGTAGACAGATGCTGTTAGTGTGCGCTGAGGATACTAGAATTAACATTTGCGCCTCTGCCTATCTCTAATAGTAACTACTGCCCCTGGAAGTTTGTTCCATGCATATTTGATCAGTAATAAGTGTTTTTCCCCATCTCAGGTGGAGGTTATAGAGGGGAACCTGGAGTGTCCAGAGACTGGCAGGAAATTCCCCATCAAGAACGGCATTCCCAACATGTTACTGAATGAGGATGAAGTATGAAGTCTAGCCGTGTAACTTTTGTATTCTAGAGACCTTCTATAAATAATTTCATCTGCTTGGTGGATGAGTGAACAGCAAATTTCTTTATTCACTTGTTTAACAAGAGCTGACATTTCGATGACCATCTGTCATCTTCGTCAGGGCAGTGATGAAGATGACAGACGGTTATTGAAAGTTGAAATGCCAGCTCTTGTTAAAGAAGTGGTTGTGAATAAAGAACTTTGCTGTTCTATCCTCTAGAGACTTTTATATAAGTGTACAAATGTGTTGAATAGAGCCAAAAAATCCTTGTACCAGACAATGTATTTTGTACATGGCATTGATTGTATGCTATTCAAGTATGTTTACATGGCAGGTGGTCATACATGACAACACCATTGTAAGAGGTGGTTGTTAGGTAGGTTCTTGAAACATTTTAGAAACACCTCAGAACCCAAGGTTTGATATTATTAATGTTCTTTGATTCGAATACTTGAGTTGCAATCAAATATGTCAAACAAGGACCGTGACTTGAAAGTGGCATGTATGGAGTAAAAGAAACTTGGCTTTGAAAGAATTAAGGAAGAATTGGTACCTGTAGATAATGTGTAGCTCAACTTTAGCAGATTGATACCTTGTTTTTAGAGAGAGATCCTTTTGTAATGTGATAGGAACAATGGCTGCTTGTAACTGTGTCACCAGCTACTGTTGGCAGTTTTTTTTGTTTAACACTGTGCAATGGAGCCGTGTGCAGAGCCAACATTTCCTAATACTAGTACAATCAATGTACAAATAGTCATGTAGTAGGAGACTATAAATGAAGGACAATGATGGTATTGTTCAAGGGATTATATTTGTGCAGCATTTCACCATCAGTGCTGTGTTACTGATCTATAGACATTATGCACTTGTTAATGTAAGCCTTGTGTGGGTGTAAGTTCATCATATTCTTCATATTAACATATCCTTCGTGTTTGGCAGTAGCAAATGTTCATCTCCAAGTGCCAAAGTAACCCTTCGGAGATATTGTACTACCAGTAACAATCCCGAAAAAGGGGAAGAGAACTAGTAAATTAAAGTTATAAATTTAATTACTTGTATGCAATGTGTGCCTTTATCCCTCTGGCTTTACATTGGCAAGTGCACAATTTAGATACCAATCAGTTATCTGTTGTTTTTGACAATTAAATTCTGTACAGTCTAACACAGCCTACATGTACATTCTGTTGATGCCTGATTTTTTATGTGGTAAACATTTCAGCATAGTTTTCCACTCATCGATGTATACTACACCATGGTGCTTACACAGATATATACATGTATGCATACTGTGCTACTACTATATATGCATATGCATACATTGTATGCACAAATCAGTTTTACATGTACATGTACATACAATAATGATTACTTTATAATCAGGACACAGGATACATAGGAAGTTAGAAACACATCAATGTATTTCCTTGTTTGTAGGAATATAAAGACATGCAAAATCAAAGCATTTCAGAGATAATATGATTTTTTTAAACAGGAGTCGTGCTCCAAAGACAATGCAAAGAAATACATGGATGTGGTTCTCACTATATATTGCATATTTACTTACTTCAGTGGAAGGAGTTATTCTATGGAACAAAGAAACACCTTTTTCTCACGTAACACTGACATCCAGCATACACCATAGCCTACAGTCCATATAGAATAAAGAGAAACAAGCAACATTTCTAAACATCCACTTGCCTGGCTCTTTTTTTCCTTTTCCTTGTTTACCATATTGACAGTTATTAATACACCTTGATGCATACTACTGTGAGAAGACAAGGTACAAGTTTTTTTTACATATCTTCCTTTGTTAAGTTTACAGTCTATAGATACATGTATAGTTGTAGTAAAGTGAAAAGTAAAGTGTGATGTACTGTTTATCAACAACACACGTCCAGATTAATGTCACATTTATGCTGACTTCATAGAAGCTGGAATTTGTACACATTTTGTGTCCTTGTGCTACATGTATCATACTGTATGTACATTTGTTTTATAACCGCTCCATAGAGGTGTCATTCCCTCAGTTACATGACAGACTGTCAGTTCAGACCCTGTGCCATTCAGGGCTAACACAAGCATACTCTAGCCTATTGTAAAGATAAACACAAAGTGATCAAGGTTAACAGCCATCATCAGCATTTTTCCACAGCTTTTGGAATACCAGTAATCCATGACAAACATTGCCTCTACTTGCTCTGATCAGGTCTCCAATCAAAAGTGTTGATTAGAGGACCACAAGGTACAACAGATCGGTTGATAAAGAACAGAATTTCCAGAAGGAGGGACTGAAAACAAAACTTTATAGGACAGTCAAAGAAGGCTATACAATTTAATCATTAATTCAGTAACTTTTATACCCTTTGACATAACAGGCTGACTTTAGAAGATGAAGTTCCAGGGCTACAGAAATCACTCGTCTCATAATAATTTCACATCACCATGATTATACTTGGTCAATAATTGTATGATTTCTATTGAGGAACTTCCACATGAAACATAATCAACTATAAACAATCTTCACATTTTACCTTCCTAGTCTGGTATGTAGCATCACTGATATAGACAGACATTCTTTATTTTACAAATATTATATCAGGTTTAGTACTTGTTATTTTTAATTGGGTAACTGAAGATGGCCACACTAAAAGCATTCCTTGGTAGCCTGGGTGCCATCTGTTTTGTGGTAGGGCTCTTTTTACTTGCTGACCAGATTTTTTTTTTGTTCAGTTTGTGCAAAAAGCCCTGTTACAAAATGGATGGCACCCAGGCTAATTCCTTGTGTCTTAGACGGACGACCCAAAAATCAAAATGACTATTGGTGCCTCTGTGTGATCCCACTAAAAGTGGTGATTTCTGGTAAGCAAATATACAGTGTACAACAGCATACTGGGCCTGTGTGAAACTCAGAATGTTCGTGGTTTTCGTTGGTCAACAATGCATCAGAATTTTCCCCCCTCAACATTTGAAAATTATAGATGGGATGTCATCCTTAAATACAAACGTACCCAAATTCGACCAGTCCTTAAACGAGACGTTCTGCCAAAGTGCTACGCACAGTACATTACAGGTTTCATTCAGGCACAGTACCATCTGCCAACATGCTACACAACACAATGTTTTGTGCTGGTCACTGTTACAACCATGGAACATATGGCTAATTCTGTGGCCTGCAGGGTGCAGAGCTATGCCCCACCCCCTGGGGGTTACACAGCCATGCCCCCATCCCCCAGGGGGTGCAGAGCTATGCCCCGACCCCCAGGAGGATGCAGAGCTATGCCCCGACCCCCTCGCATTTCCTGTGCTGCACCTGTTCGGGTGCAGGGTTGGTCAGGGGAATGCCCAGTCTTCTCTCCAACCTCTGCCTCAGCTCCCGGGGCAGCATGCTACACAGCGGGGCCAGCACATCCTTGTGATGGACAATCGTGTCCAGGCATATCCTGGGAAAGGGAAGAGGGAGGAGGAAATATTGTTTCGCTATGGAATACAGCAGAAGTTGCTTACAAAAATTTTGACAAGTCAAAAATAGGGATGCAGTTGTTCTGCAATTAAGTTCATCTTATGTGAAGTCTGTGATGCCTACAATTTCCAAGGTGATGCCTACAATTTCCAAGTGATACATACAACCCACCTCTGCAAGGACCTTGGCATTACACTGAAGACTAGAATATCATTGCAGTGGACCTGTGAACACACAACAATATCAATATCTGTCAGCAAAATGATTTGTCTCTGGAAAGATATTTTGTCATTTAACCTCTGACAAACATGAAACATCCCATTGTTAAGATCTATCTCACGACACAAGCAAAATTGTGTGCCGATTTAGCCTCTAACAGGCTTTAGAAGTGGCAAACTGTACTCCTTTAGCAGACATCTCTGGCAATGTTATCTGTCTACAAGGCCAATTTATACTCTTTCCAGTGGCTTATAAAACCTGGTAGAGACTAGTGATGATTTACAGACCAAATCAGGTTACAAATATCATCAATAAAAATTTTGCATACTTACTGTTGGCATGGGCTCTAATAAGTTTGTGCTGCAACCCCCAAACACAAAGACCTCTCCTTCCATGGTGCTGCAACCTGTGTGCCATAACCTATGGGGAGGGACAGCACGGGCAAGTAGCCATTCTTAGTTCTGTATAGGCCTGAGTGCACCACATGCGTAAATTCAACTTTAAATATGTTGGGTCTCACACAAAGTGAGCATACTACACTTGCACAACAAACCTTTTGAAAATTTTGAAAATACATACATGTAGTCCCAAAGATTTACATATACCCACCTAGGTTTATCTGTTGCTAGGTAGTCTAGGTTCATCCATTCATGTGTGTTAGTGTCCAGTACCCAGCCATCACCTGTTGGCAAATGTTTTTCTTAAGTAGTTGATTGCAACAGTGGTTACACTTTATGAAATGGAGATTTTTCTGGATCTTCTGATGCATCATCGTCTTAAAGCTACAATAAGTTTTTCAAATCACACTAAAACATTATAGTAACCAGGTTCAAATACTGGTACTAGAATTGACTACTGGTATGCAAACTGTAATGCTCTGCATGTAAAAATAACAAATAAAAAATCAAATAAAAAAAATAGCACTCACAAAATTGTTCAACAGATTTATCTCCAAGCATATCCTATAGAGGCAAGGCTGTAACCATCAGAGTGACCGCACCTTTGGCCAATGGTTTGTTTGTTTGTTTGTTTGTTTTTATTAGATCTCCATTAGTGTTCAACTAACCACTATTCTTCCTGGAGTCCACATAAAATTCAAAATTATAACAACAGAAATGTACAGAATTCAACTCAATATTAACATAAATTGAATAATTTAAAATAATCAACATAATTAAGTAACATAAACTGAGTTCGAATCAGAGTGATCACTGACATTATAAAAGTAACATAATTAAGTAACATAAGGTAACTTAAGTTCGAATCAAATTAATAATCAGTTAATGTGGTCAACTATGAAACAAATTAACAACAAAATCTCTAGGACTTGATTAAACAAAATGATAATGCAACTCAAACCAGAGAGGTTACAGCCTTGCCAGGATCTGCTTGGAAATCAAATCAAATCAAATCACAGTACAGAGTTTGACACGAAAATGCCCAATTAGAAAAGCGATGTGCACAATAGAAAGTATGAATTAATTACTTAGTGGCTGGCAGATTGTGGTGAATCCTCCGTACAGGAAGAGCTGGTTGGTGGAGATGGGGGTGAGGGAGTGCCACGATCTCCCCAGGGGAAGCCCACCTGGGACTGTGATTCTGCAATGACACAACAAGATGTCACAAAATAACCATCATTGGCAAAGCCTTGGCATAGGGTACTGTTTCTCTTTCTCCGAATTAACAGAAGTACACATGTCTTCATTCCAATTTATTCAAAAACAACTCTAAAGTTACGCATTATTTGAGCCAATAGTGAAGATATGAATAATAAATTGTAAAGTGTAGTCTTGATTAACTATGGTGACTCAATGAAGTGGCCCTTTAGAGAGATAGGAAGACTTACCTGCCACTCCATTCCCATGTGTCTAGGTTGATACAGTGTAAATCATTCATCCTAGTTTCCTGGAAAAAGAAAAAGGAAAGCTGAGCACAGAGTACACAGGTAAAACCTATGATACATGTACCTTTAAGTAAGAAAGAGTAGTCTACTACTGTACAACATTTGATCCATGTCTATTTAAGTTAAAAAAAACGTCAGTGATTAGATACAATATGAGAACACAAATGCTGTGAGGAACTTACCAAATATCTTCCCCCAAACAGATACCCTCTGTTGTCTATCCTAGCACAGGCATGGGCTGCTCGAGGAACTGGGACCTCTCCCTGAAAGTAAAAAAAAAAAAAAAATTAGCATAATCTTGTTATTGCTTCATCCTTCTCAGTTCTAAATCTTAATTCTTGTCCTTGATGGAACAGTACCTCTTTTTCAGTTTTGCCTTCCATGGCTTTTTCAATAGCAATTCTTGGTTGGGCAATGATGGCATATGCCCAAGGATGAGAACTAGGCCTACATAATTATAAGAAAGTAACACTGGGTAAGAAACATTCATTAGCTAGCTTGACTCACTGTTGTTTCTGGCTGGTACCACTCCTCAGCAACAGTGTCAAAAACACACAGGTGGTTGTTCCAACCCCTCAGGCCCTGCAGAGAAATGAAAAGCAGCAATTCAGCGAGATTTCTTTTAATTACTCTAAAACAAAAAATTGTCTAATACATAGATATGATAGCATTTTATTCCCTTCATAAAAGAAGAGGTGGTATAGAAAAGAATGTTTACTATGTACTTCTCCATTGCATGTATTTGTATACTTCTATCAACAGATGTGCTAGGATACATTATACTGCTAACCTATGAAAGAGGAATACACAATGTATACAGTGTATTTAGGCTAGTGATGCATACCTAAACCCAATTTTAGGTTCAGGTCCGGATTCAAGTCCAGAGGTTTAGGTTCAGTTCCGGACTTGTAAGTCCGGACCTAAACCCATGGCATATACAAAATTGCAGGTTGGCAACCTTGCAATGTTGTCTGGGTGAAACTTTGGCCACATAACATGGAGGCCGGTACTTGACGATGCCCGATGGCAATGTTTTCTTCATTTTGCAGCAAAGATTTTGCAAGCTACGGTTGGTTTTAGGTGGTATGGAAAGAAAAGGGGTATGTGAAATGGTCTTTTATGGTAATAAGTCCGGACTCGGTTCTTGACTTTTAGGTTTTTTTGGACTTGAACCTAAACATTTTTACAAGTCCGGATCCAAGTCCAGTGAACCGGTATGCAGCACTAATTTAGGCCATGTTGATTTGATTATATGGATGACATCCTCTGGGAGCCCCAAAACTGATGCGCGTGTGCGAATAAAAAAAAAGTTTTGCAAAAAAAAAAGTTCTTTTCATTATGAAATCTACGTGGTCATGAGGGTTGAGCAAATGGCACAGAATATGGTTTGGCGAATAATCTAGTCTTCAAGTTCATTTCTTTACAATGTCGTCTTTTTTCGTTTGATTTTGGCATTCTACGACATTGGTATAGTTTTTATTAATTTTTTTGTAACTTATGGTATATTTTTGCTCATTTTGCAACTGTTTTGTACGATTTACAGTATGGTTGAAAACTTTTTTTTTTTGGAAACGGCCGAAAATTCATGCGCGCGCGGATGTCATCCATATAATCAAATCAACATGGCCTTAGTATATTTACTGATAATACTTACCAGCCCAACTGCCTCATCTGGCTCAAACTGCCCCTTCAGGGGGCTTTGTGGTCGGAAGCCATAACCTCCAAAATAGATCAGTCTGTTGGGATTTAAAAAAAAAAGGTAAGATGAAACATCAGTACACAGATGAAATTATTGTGACAACAACTATCAATCAGTGGATCACTAGCTTTTACCAGGCTTCTTAAGTGGCTAGAAAGAGTAGAAATTAGCCAAGCAGAAAGATAGCATGCCAGGGGCATCTGTTCTGTCTCGTTCACCACTTTCTTAACTCTTTCCAGCTACTTAGCAAGCCTGGTAGAGGCTACTGACTCAGTATACAAGCAATTTGGAGTACAAATGGATACACCAAGGCAAGACAAAATGGATTTCAAAGAGAACTTTTCTGCTTACTTTCTCTCGTACACCCAACAGCCCAGCTTGTCCCTCTGACTGGGAGGGATGCCCTTCCCCTCCACACCTTGCCACTCAAGGGTTCTCAGGTTCAGTCTAAACAACTTGAGAAGGATCAACACAAGAGGAAGAAATTATTTATTGACATTCTGGAGGGTTGCTAGACAGATGATTTGCTGAAACAGTGCTAGTAGTCTGAAGGCCATGTGGGTTAAGGCTACTCTCCAAGCAGAAGTATACGCTCATTTTTGACATGTTTTACTATTTAGGTGTTTTTATATGGCCTCCTTTTTTTTCTTACATCAGCCAGATACTGCCCTGCCAATGCCACACTGTCTTGCCAATTTCATACTGTCTTGCATGAAACAAAAGATATTATTTTAAGGTTAATAAAACACAATGTGAGCGTAAGATTATGCATTTGCTTTTCAAATGTTACCTTTCTAGTCTATATTTATGTTTGCATGTCTTTTTTTTCCTTACCTTGTTGGAGTTTGCCATGTCGTAATGCCCACCAAAGATGTACATGAATCCCCCCAGTAGAGCAGAGCAGCTGCCTGACATGGCAGGTGGGTACTGGCCACTGGTCATCTCCTTAGTCCTGCAGTATAAAACACCATCAGGCATCAATGTACATGTATACACTTCATTTCATTTCATTGCATTTCTACCTTCTTGCTGATAAGGCAGCTATTATTTAATTGGCATCAAATTTGTATTGGCTTTGGGATTAGGCTGCAGGGAGAAGGTTAATTGTTTGACTAAACTTTGTGTACACTAAAGAGCTAACCAATATGGTTGACTCACTAGACTGATGATGATGACACTTGGGAAACAACTTCATTCAAATGAGACACAACTCTTTGCGTGGTCAAATAAAATGATATAAAATACCATCACAATAACATAACTTCTTGTGCCCAAACAAATTTGAAATACTTACCAATTACCATGATATTCAATGTATTTCAACATCAGGATCTGTATAGTTCATTCACAAAAGTTTGCACCTACCATGTTTGTGTTTCTGTATCGTAGATCCAGAGTTCTTCAGTCGGGAGATATCTGTCCCAGTCTGCACCTTCCTGGGGATCCTCATCCTAATGATACAATCAACCATTAAAGATTGACACTCATCTGCATGTAATGTATTATGGGCACACACCAACATATGTAAAATATAACTTACAAACACTTGCAAATAACACTTCAGTAGTACAGGCACTTGAGTCCACTTGACTTCTCTTGAAAGTGAACTCTCCAAGCTGAGGTTAATAGTGTTTTTAGGCATCAGGGCTCAAAATACTGGGTAACTAGTGTACATATGCACCTTAGTGCGGGTAAAACTGGGCCTATGTAGGCATTTCTAATGTCTACCTGCACCCAACCTGCACTGGTCCATGTGCTGGGTTTATACACAAAAATTAGGTGTATGTAGATTTTTATTTGCTTCTACTTACCACCTATCAAGTATAAAGAAATAATGGCAATGGTTCCTGAACAGATTTTAGTATGATCCATATATTTTGTACCAGTGCTTCTCAAAGTCTGAGCGGTGCAGGTAAAATTTGTCTGCCAAAGGTCTGGTGTAGGTTTACTTTCAGTGTCATCTGCATCAGACTGCAGGAATTCAGGAGAAAGTATTTCGAGCCCTGGATGCCTTGTGTCTGCTCTGTGTACTGACCACATATCCTCCCCATGCAGATAAACATGCATGTCCTCCACATCACTGTCTTGCATTTCTAGACATCAAAAGTAGCCTGGTTACCAGACCTATCATAGCTCCCGAGTCCTACATCCTCTCCGCTATTTGCGGAGAGGAAGTAGGACTCAGGAGCTATAAAAGAGGTTTGGTAACCAGGCTACATCAAAAGCAGATCTTGGAGCTTGTGTACTGACCACATATCCTCCCCAGACAAACATGCGAGTCCCCCACATCACGGCCACATGTCCGCTCCTCTCCCTGGGCAGACACGGGGCCTGCTCTGCTGCCATCGCTCCCTCCATGCCTCAACATCAGTCAACTCAGTCTGCTCGGGTACTGAGGCAGTAGTGAAAAACAATGCATAAGTTAGTATGGATTATTCATCTATTCATTCCAACAAGCAATACTGCAACAACAAATATTTAAGAATAGTCTTGGAAACTCACTTGGCAAGGAAAGCTTTAATCATTTATATTGTCCTACCTTGAAACTATAACGTTATATAAGAATAAGGTTAAGACCAAGAGGACATAATTTATAATATATGATGTTCTTTTTTAAACCAACTGGCTGCTGGTTACTAGTATACACTATTGTCATATACTAGTAACATATAGATCACACAAAAACGTCCAACGTTAGGCTAAAGTGGCTGGAAAGTGGATCTTGGGGAGCAGACTTGGCTAACAAGGCTGGACTCCAGGCTAATGTAAATGTATTGGTCTCATCCATTGACCAAACAAGTGTCACAACAAATAAATACCATTGTCATGGAAGGCTGGTAAAATGCTTCACCATTTCTAGCAAACAGTATCCCATCTTTCTGTCAATTTTTGGCACACATATGTCTTCACTTGATTTGTGACTGTAATTATAACACCATCATATTTATCAGCTCCACATTCCAACGTTTCGACCAGATGTTGGGCCTGAAGCTTTCCGGGATTTAAATATATATTTCTTTAGATTTAAATTTCAGAGTTTAGGGCAAATTCTCAGAGCAATTTTCTACATAATTATATGATATTGAGATTACTGCTTTTTGCTGCATGCAATTCTGATCTGCTGTACCACATCGCCCAGAAGGACAACGATTTTTGAATTTCTGCAAGATCTAGCTTTTAAAAACCAGCCTTATCTTCACAGCTGACCGAGTGACCTAAACTTAGGTCATGCCCGCCCGAAAAGAAATAACGGATCAGCAACAAGACATTTCAGCATTTCTAGCACTGCTAGGGGTCTGTCATCCTTTCTACATACATTCAATTGCCCATAACTGCATAATTGGCGACAAAACGCTCCAAAAGTGAGAGTTACTGACCTGTTTTTTCGCTGCCCTCCCCACTTTGTTTTCTTCACAGTTGGAAGTGTATTACGTCATTGGCCCCTCTGACAAGTACGAAGTACGCATGCTCAGAAAGGAAGGGCTACTCGTGGGATTTTGAACAACCTTTATTTTGTACTTTAGCCCTAATGAAACTAATGTAGATGTGACAGACAATAATGCTTTTTGGTATGAACTAAGACGCCACATTTTGATACTTTGTTATGAATTAAAGACATACTGAGTGGCCAAATATCAACTGTCGCCTAAAGTCCGAAACTCCCAATCGCACCCTCATAATTTGGCGGGAAATTTCGCAGCAGGCAAAATGGCCGGACGACTCAAGTCTTCGATCGTGAGCGCTTTCAAGATGCACGGACTGTCACTCAGGATGTAAGTCGTCATTGTATTTTTCAATCAAGAACTGTAGCCTAGCGGTAAGACAGTTTGGTGAAATTTGCTCGTTGGAGTCGCCCATTTTCTTGTGTAAAGTACGATGACATGTTATGTTACTAGTGAAAGTTGGTGGGGGAGGGGGGCGTTTACCTGAGGACAAGGGTTTGATACTTTACAGCTTCATATTGAGCTTTGTCTTATTGTATTATGATGTCATCACTTATATATGAGTCATAACCACGTAGTACATGACATGTCATCCCCATCGGGGTGCTGTTTCTTTTCAATCTTGAATACCCCACATTTGGAAAAAGCCATGAATATCAGTGAGGAAAAATTCCAGGTTTTATAGTGGTTAAGGCTTGGGTTAGGGTCAGCCTGTCAATATTTAAAAAAAGATGAGGAAAAAATCCATAGCCTGTCAATAGCAGAAAACAGCCTCTACCAAAGGAATGGGATACTGATAGCCGTGGACGACTCTGGTACACCTTTTTGCATGATAATGCCGGTGACATCATGCAAAAAGGTGTACCAGAGTCGTCCACGGCTAGGATACTGAAGATGTGCTATGTTCCAGAGAGGCCAGTAAGTTCCTGGTTGAAGCTCTGGATCCTGTGAATGAGGTAGAGAGGGAAGAGTGGCTGGACCGGATCATTGAGGCTGTGCAGAAACAACCATGTGAGTAACAGGTTCATTTATCATGAAACTTCATCTGTGTTAGTAGTAATTATAGTAAAACAAACTTTATTCCAATACACAATTTACAGAGAGATCAAATTTTCAGGCACTTTTGATCAATTGCTTTGTAAACCGTAACTCTCGCGATATCACGTTGTGAAGTGATTGGTCATTAATTATCCTGATGAAGGCGACAGTTGTCGCTGAAAGTTTGATCTCTCTGTAAAGTGTGTGTTGGAATAAAGTTCAACATTTTACTATAACAGGTTCATTTGTTGGGGGTTAGCCTCTACCAGGTTTCAGAGGTGGCTGGAAAGAGTAGAAATTGGCCAAATAGACAGATAACATGCCAGCGGAGTTGGCCCGCTGAAGGAGTAACGTTATACTAGTAGTTTTCAGAGTGGCAAAATGTATTCTTTTAGTAGACCAACTCTCCTGGTATGCTATCTGTCTATGTAGCCAATTTCTACTCTTTCCATCTGCCTCCAAAGCCTGGTAGAGGCTAGTTGAGATGGGAAGGTGGGATTTTACCTCATTACAAAAGCTACAACCCTAAACGTTAACTTCATCAGGACTGCATATCAGCATTTGATTTGAAATTATAAGAGAGCTCTTTCAAGGAAAATATATCATAATTGGGCATGTACGGTATTGTTTTTCCTACTTTTCCTACTCTTTTGTAGTTTACCATTCTGCAATGTTTCTTTCAGTGGAGTCTTCTATGATAGACAGAGAGACGCTAGAAGCAGCTGTACAAGACTGTGTGCAAGGAGGAGAGGAGGATAGGTAATATTAAATGCTTCAGAGCTATAACATGCTCACTGTGACTTTTGACTGGCATGTTATTTGCAATGGCAGTGGTCGAAATACTTTTTTTCAGCGCTCTGCAATATTGCAGAAGAGTAAAAATTTTGTTCTGCAATTTGGAAATACTTTCTGCAAATACACAAGCCTCCATACTACAATCTTGCAGGTTTATAAGCATGAACTATTGATTCATATGCAAATTAGTGAACACAAATTTTTGGAAGTCCAAAAGGAAACAAAAGATAAACAAGTCAAGACAAGGTTGATGCAAATTAGTGAAGAAGCTCCTGTTGTTTCAAAACAGGAGCTTAAGTGTTGTCTGTCCTTGGGGCCAAAAGCGTCAAATCCCAAGTGCCAATTTTTCCTGCTGCAAAATTGCAGATTGTATAAATTTTTCTTCTGCAATCTTGAAAATCTATCTGCAGATTGCAGACTGCAGACGGGTATTTCGAACACTGAATGGGCAACCTTATAGCCAAGATGTTTCTATGTTATTATTCAGCTGTGTTTTTTGTCAGTTAATCCACTCATTTGAATATGCACTAGTACACTATCCTGTTACATCGTATAATTGTTCATCCACGTTCTTATTATTATCTTTCAGTGACCAGGTCTTCAGTGTGATTGATGCTTTTGCCATTCCAAAGTTTGATTACAACTCAGAAAGGAAGAAGTTTATACCGTAAGTACATGACCCATATGATAGTGGAGCTGTACATACTGTACAGTCATGTATAATGCCAGAAAGTACTGTAGATGTTAAATTTTTCATATCTTGCATGTTAGATTCCTGTCGTTGTCAAAAGAGCACTTATCTTAGCATCATAGATGTTTTAAAAAAAGTGCAAACTTTTTCAGATTTGTGTTTTTTCCTTTTTCTTTTGTACTGTTTTGTTAGGTTAGAGATGACAGGCTTTTCTATTTATTTCACAGTTCCACAGCACCAAGAAGCCTACATGGCCAGGCTACTGACAAGGCCCAACTCTTCAGGGACAGATATACTGTCCTGTTTCAGGTTAGTAACATGGGATAGTCATACACTACAGTATCTGTGTTTCTCTTAACCTGTCATGCATAATATCTACCAGTTTTGCTGGTAATTGTGTTGCATATGTAATATGATTGATAACATTCAATCTCTAGAAATAGTTTTTTTTTATGTTCGATGAATTCTGATGAAGTGAACCTTGTCCTTCCCACAGAGAACCTCCAGACATGAGTTGTTCACACCTCCTGTCATGGGAGCCAATCCTGTACAACACACAAAGAAGTTCCAGGTAAAGATTAACAGATCGCGGAAATCCTTTTCTGTATCTTAATAGAAAAAAAACAGTGTAAGATACAGGGATGCTTTCAAACATGGGCCACCAGGGCTAAATAGCATATTATGTAGATGGTACTGAATTGCGATGAAGCAACAAGCATTGATTTATAATAGATTTTACTGTTTACTGAATTATGATAGTGGTGATTACCGAAGTAGCAGCTACTCAAGCAGCTGAATCGGTTTTGAAAACAGACAGACATTACAGGTATCCACTACCTTTTCTCGTGGCCCGATGTTGTCACCTTGATAAAGGCACTTGACACTATCTTCCTTTCCCTGACGGTGGCGTGCTCACTGAGCCTCTTAGATTAATCTGTCTAAATGTGTGCCAAAGTTTGGAGCACCAATGTGTCAACATCTGCACATTTGCCATCAAGAACCGTAATTACCTCCATGAAAAATGGAGGTATTGTTTTTGGCTTGTCTGTCTGTCTGTCTGTATGTATGTATGTATGTATGTATGTCTGTCTGTCTGTGTGTGTTTCCGCAACTTTGTGGTCAGCATAACTTCAGAACGCCTATATGGATTGTGATGATATTTGGTATGATGGTAAGTCTTAGAAAGACAAAGGTCAAGGTCAAGTATGGGCCTCCTGGTGGATGACCTTGGTACTGCAGCAGAACTTCCGGTTTTTGTATCTTTTGTCCTGAACAAGCTATGGTCTTGACTTTTTGGTGACAGATATCTTATTTTTTTTTCTTTTGACAGTTGAGACCAGTGGAGTACCTGCTAGGAAGCGTTGCTAAGCTGGGAGAGATCATTGTGCTGGGCATGGTGACCCAGCTCAAGCCTGGCAGCTACTACCTGGAGGATCCCACTGGGGCAGTTAAGATGGACCTCAGTCAAACCATATCCTTTTCTTGAACAGTGATGCATGATTTGTCCATTGTATATTATACAAATGCAGGGGTTTTTCTAGAAAAATTTGGCATGAGGGAGCAGTATCACGGCGAG
>NW_017803876.1:994421-1025051 GCF_001625305.1 Branchiostoma belcheri
GGGGGGGTTGGTGCGGAGGGGGTATCCCCCCTTCCGCCATGTGAAGCCTTTAAAAATTTGAAGTTGAAATGGGACATTTTGAGGCTACTTGAGGGGGGAAATTTGAGGTAGTTTGTGGTAAGATTTTGGAATTTTTATGAGAGTAACATAGTTTGTAATGTATTGTTATGTGGTGTTGTTCTTGTATTTTTACTGGAAAAAGATGATTTTGAAAAAGACTTAGGCTTCAATCTGAAAATTGATATGAGCCAGAGGGCGCTGGTTTGTTACACGAGGGCGCTGCGCCCTTGTTCCCCTGTTCAGAAAAACCCCTGCAAATGTATATGGCCAATGCATTGGGAGGATGAAATTCCAGGGTTGATTTGTAAACCAAACATGCATGTATCTCCAAGTGCTTAGAAGTCAATACCAATAGTCAGTCAATTCAGTGATGCAATGAGTAGAATACTATATGTGAGCCATATCCTTAACCACTGTGTACAACTTTCATAATGGATTGTTCACAGAGAACTGCTTTGTTCTTGCTGAAGGTGAGTACTGAGAAGGTTGTTTTTAAGTCATGTTTTGCTCAACATTTCCTTTGTTAACACAGTTCATGTTTTGAAGTTTGTGCCTTTATCTATTCATGAAAAATAACCCCCCATGTTGTTTTTCAGGATGGTATGAAGACCAGGTTTTCCATGTAACTGCCTTTGGCTTTCCACCACCTGAACCAGCAAAGACAACAAGGTACACACATAAAGACAGCTCCTGTAGTAATGTAAAGATATGAACATTTCATGAAAACAGTGTATAGGAAACCTTAGTAATTTTCAGTAATCTGAGTTTTATGCCATACTCCATGCAGTACATTGGAAACACAAGTCATCCTAAAACATGAAAATCTCAAATTAACATATGGAACAGTGTCAGTTCCTGTTGGGATCTCATAGCTCACAGTCACTGTTATCTACAGGGCCTACTTTGGAAACATCAATTTCTTTGGCGGTCCTTCTGCGACATGTGCTAAGGCGTCTACCAAGCTGAGGGTGTTGGAGAGAGAGAATGAAGATGCCATGATTGTCTTCCTGTCAGACGTCTGGCTTGATGATTCAAAGGTATAAAATAAAAATTTTGTTTTACTGCAGTCTCTACAAATGTATACATGGAAGAAGAGGGATGGGCTCCACCTTTGAAGCTTCCAATACTGTGCCTTAGACACACAGTGGATTAACAACCCACTGCCACTACTGCCTCAAACGGCAATGGGGCTTCCTTTACCTTTTCTTTACTAATTGCCAAAGGTTGCAGTGTTGTCCGATCCGGTGTTCTGCTACTAGTATTATTGTTTTTAGTTGAGACTATCTTTTCCCGTTATAACAACCCGTATGCAGCACTGTCTTAAATCGCTCTTTCACTCACTATCCAGTTTAACGTCAGTTGTTCCCCGTCTTCTGAGGATTACTAGTACACATACACTTATGCTGAGGCTTGATGGCAGCCTGCCATTTGCCTCTATCCTGTGGGCTGTTTGATTCATCAACATTCAGCCTGATATACATCTGGCATAGTCATGTCTCTGGCGCCATTTCTGTAGGTGATGGAGAAGCTGAGAGTGTTATTCACAGGCTACAGCGAGATCTGCCCAACAGCTTTTGTGCTGTGTGGAAACTTCACATCAAGTCCTTTTGGAAGTTCCCATATTAAAACCCTAAGAGGTATGTACGATTGTCCTGCTTGTAACCAAAATTTGATATCAAGATCTGTATTGTACTTAAGACCAACACAAATTAAACTTAAAATTAACAAGATAGATTTTTTCAAAAATTATGCCATGTCCGGAGATAGATTAAAATTTTAACAACATTTAAGTACAGTCAGCACAAGTCCTGTTTTCTTTCCATTTGTTGCAGAGTCTTTTCGGGGACTAGGAAACCTTATTGCACAGTTTCCAAGTCTGGTAGAGAGGTAAGCCTTTACTTTGTTTGGTTTTGTGCACTCAAACCTTTCATAGCCTTATATAACCATGCACATTTTGCTTAAAGCTAACCAGCCTTAGTCTTCTGTCACAACAGCTGAAGCTGCTAGCAAAAATGACTATATACCCAACCTGGCCAAACCACGCTTCTAGCAGCCCTCCCACAGGTCAGGCCCCTAGAGGGAGGAGGCCTAATCAGCCCCTGACAGAGAGCATGCCCGTAGCCAGGATTTTGAATGGGGGGGTTCTTCCCACAGCTTGAGGGGACCTCGAGCGCCGTAGGCGCGAGGTTCCTAGGGGGGTCCGGAAAATTTTGATAATTGAACCTTCTAAAATGGCATTTCGTGCGTTTTTGGAAGGACTTCCAAGAAAAAAATCAGAGATAAATTTTTATTCAATGACAGAGGGAGCAGTTTTTCTACGATTCCAGTCCATCTTTTCAGGAAAACCTTGGACCTTTACATAAAATGTGGACCAAAAAGTGGACCTTTACATAAAATGTGGACCAAAAAGTGGACTTTAACATAAAAAGTGGACCAAAAAGTGGACCTTCTTCCGAACCCCCCCTGGCTACGGGCATGGAGAGAGAGATTGTGTAATACACCTATCTGTTAGCCTTTGAGTTCTGCTAAATTTCATACTTTTCCTGTCCAGTTCCAGGTTCATCTTTGTACCAGGAAGCCAGGACCCCGGCCCAGGGAACGTGCTGCCCAGACCGGCCATCCCCGACTGTGTGACTGAAGAGCTCAGGAGGAAAGTGCCCACTGCCACGTTCACCACAAACCCATGCAGGTATGACAACCTACGACAATGTGACAGCAATGTCAGGAGTGTGCTACTGTTAGGACCTCATATGTCCCTAGTTTGTGTTCCTCCTGACAAGTGTTTTAAGGTGAATTAATCCTGTTCTGGCTAAGATTCAGCCCTGCCTAAACAGATACATTGAATATTGTCTACTAGAGATGTAGCCTAGAAGTCACTCAAAGCCTTACCTTGTGAAAGCCTTGCATCATTTCATATGACATCTAGTGGTTAACTGCTACCAAATAAATGTTTCTTCTATCAAACTAAATGCTGGCTCTATGCATTGCTGTTGATTAAACTGCAATATTCTTTTCCAAGGATCCAGTACTGCACCCAGGAGATTGTGGTGTTCCGTGAGGACATGGTCACCAAGATGTGCCGAAACTGTGTCAAGTTTCCCACCGACAGGGATATCTCCACACATGTAAGCCTGGCTTCCAGCTTAAAGTTAAACAGTTGACAAACATAGTTTGATTTTCCAACTGCCATTCATTCCTAGTGATCGGGAACCATATTGACTGAGTTTATTTATAAAATCTGTTCTAACGGTATCCCATTGTACATGACATCCTGGTTATCCTTGTTTTTCACCAGTTTCTTGTGTCTAGTTACATTTTCAGGTGTGTGTTTATGAACAGCATAAATCGAGAAGTTGTGAATGGATCATCAATATTTGGTGTGTTTTGACAAAGACTGGAAGTGATTACATTTTGGCCCCCCTGGCAGCTTTCCATGGTACTGTAGTTGCAATATGGAAGGGTACAGATTTCTGTTGACATGTCTGTTTTTTTCTTAATTTGTAAGGATTAAATTAGTCTCCGTTTTATATTCCAGTTTGTGAAGACCCTAGCATCCCAGGGCCACCTGTGCCCTCTCCCGCTGCATGTAGAGCCAGTGTACTGGGGACATGACCACGCCCTCAGGGTCTACCCTCTACCAGACGTCGTGGTGGTAGCAGACAAGTTTGACGCCTACAGCAGCACACACGTGGACTGTACCTTCGCAAATCCTGTGAGTTTCATATACGATTTAACATCATTACATTTTTATCCTGGCATTGTATGGTATGAATGGGGATGTACATGCAACAAATTTGATGACTACAGCAGCACACACATGGACTGTACCTTCGCAAATCCTGTGAGTTTCGTATACGATTAAACATTAGCATATGGCAATGAAATAGGGGTTTACATGCATAATTTGGAAGTATCTGGCTTACCCATGCCAAAAGCAACCACTCTGTTGCAAGTAAAACTGATATTTTTATAGTCTGGTATAATTGAAATGGTTGGCTGTATTGCAATATTATAGGTACACAAAGTGAACAATAAGATCCCTGTGATACACATTATACTATGTACGTGTAGCAACTATGTTTGATATAATGGCTTTTTTTATTTCAGGGTTCCTTTGCATGTAATGATGCAGTCTTCAAGGTGTACTATCCAGCAACCAGGCAAATGGAAGACAGGTGAAAAGATTTTTTTGAAATGGCATAAATTTACTACAAACATTTCTCTTACATTATCTACTAGTATATCTTCAACATAATGGTGGTAATGTTCTAGTGGCATTGTGTAGGCTTGTAACTTAATTTACACTAATCTAATTAACTTGAAAGTTTCGAACCATGCTAAACAATTTATTTTCTTTGCTTCCAGCCAAATCCGAGACTGAGGATACGCCCAACTGTCATGTCGCAGAACATCATAACTGAGTTGATGTTGGTTTGCATAACCTGTATTTAAAAGAGTGCCTTTTTTAAAGTCATGACAAACTACTCAATGTAATCGTGTAGAATTGTGCATTTATTCTTAATAACTTGAAATCAGAAGAACAGATGTGGTAAAGTGTAATAGCAATAAGATCAATAAAAGTTGTATATCGCTGCTATACTGTGGTACAGAGTTGTTGAGTACGAGTGCAGCATGAAGAATATCAGACACACATTGACAAGACTAATATAAGATGTACTTAGACTTATTTTCTGTGGCCTTCAGGCAAGTAGGTACATATATCTGCTTAAGATGTACATATGACTTGATAAATTGCAGACCCTTTAATAAAGCTGAGATGTGGGTGCATACATGACAGTGCAGCTTCACACTTTCACAAAGTGTACTACAAACATTATATGGATTCAAAGACAGGATTGACATAAGGTGACAACTGCTAGCAGGGCTTGAAATACCACCTGCATATGCTGATCAGTGCAGCTAAAATTGGGGCTGTGCAGGTATTTCTGACGCCTACCAGCACCAGTACTGGGTTTGTACATGTATGTGGATTTTTTTTCGTTGATTGGTACCAGCTATGAAGTACGAAAGGCATAAGTAACAGTTTCAAGTATGATGAATACTTCCTAAATTCTGACTCTGAGTGGTGCAGGTTATTTGTAATGTTACTTGCTCCAGTGCAGGTATGCAGAAAAAAAGGTATTTCGAGCTAATCTCCAAGCAGATCTTTCGGTGGCCGCAAAGACAGTATCAAACTGGCCAGGCAGTAACCATTAGCCAGACAGTATCCATTGGCTTCGGTGGCTAATGGACACTCCTCTGGCAAATGGACACTGCCAAAGGCTACGGTATGATCTGCTTGGAGATTATTTTGAGCCCTGGCTAGGTTCCAGACTTTGCTGTTTTAGCACTCTGCGTCCATGACCACCTCCTGCAGGTTGTCCACCCCGTAGATGGGGTTCTCGATGCCCCCACTGTCCCTGGGGTCCCCGTCGGGAGTGGTGGGTGGGGTGGTGGTGACCGAGGCAGGGTCCATGGTGCCGGACAGGCTGGTGTCACTGTACATGGGGTTGTCCTGTAGCAACAGCAGGCATTCAAACGTAGTACAAAGTAAAAGAAAAGCATTGCAGAAACTAGTACATGAAATGCACTGAGGAAGGAGAACCATTTCACATAATAGAAATGCTCTATACATGAGAAACAAAATTATGTTTCCCATTAAGTATTAAGTAAGCTCACCTTATGATATGAGTACCTTATGATATGAAGAGAGCATATATTGTTTCCAATTTTGGTTCCTATTGGACAGCCAGTAAAACTACATTTCTTTATGGCTTAAGTTTCTAAATTACCATGTGCGTCCTAAGATCCTTCTATCCTTTTGTGATATCAGAGTAAATAATGAGTAGTATAACTTATAACAAATTAAATCTTGTTTCCAATTTTGGTTTCTCTTGGACAGCCAGCAAAACTACATTTCTTTATGGCCATGATTACATGTAGTGTAGTGATTGGTTTATTGAAAAGAGCAATGAACATATCAGGCTTGCAGTAAAAACTGAATTGTGCTCATATTTACAACTTATAGGATTATACAATACTAGTAGATATAAAAGGGTAACTTACACTTGTAATATACTAAATTTATAAAACCATTGTCATCATATTATTATAGCAATATTATTAAAACAATATAATTTCTCACGAGTATAAAATCACTACTGTCGTTCTACATTAAAATGACTGAAAGTCTTTGAAGTTTTAAAAGTTAGTCTGGTACGAGCGCTAAGGATATGTACAGTTGGCGGTAAGAATTCAATTTGACACAATAAACAATCAATAGTACTGAGATTAGGGTCCAACCCGATTAAAAATTCAGTTGTAAATCATGTCTGTCCTACTAAAAGACCTAAGATCCTTCTATTGAATGATGATTCTAAATGATGAGCAGTAGAACACATCACAAAGGAAGTCCCAGTCTTGTGAAACACTGACCTCTACAGGGTTGTCGTACATGGGGTTGTTGAATCCCTTGCTGCTGCCCAGGTCCTCCACCCCGCTGTAGCTCAGGCTGAAGTGGTCGGGGCTGTTGGGGTCGAAGTTCGGGTTGGAGAAGGTTGCCCCGCCCATCTCAAACTCGTTGGTCAGGCTCTTCTTCCCGTTGAACGGCATCTTGGGCATTTTCGGCATCTTGGGCAAACTCAGTTCCAGTGGGGTGCTGTGGAAGGGAAACGGGTGCACTTATCATCCAAACAGTCATAAACATTTCAAATGTCGTTCAAATACATATATATATATACATACCTCAATGTCTGTACAAGGAAATTTGATTGCTAACAGTGGGTAACAGCAGTGACAATATAATGCACTCCACTTCTGTCCACAGTCCAATCTTAGAGCTACCAATCGTTCAGACTATTGTTTCAAACTTATACTGTTGGTTAGTTAGATTCTAATGAAAATTTTGGCAGGCAACACTGTAACTTATGCTTAACAGGACTTCGGCGAAGGTGAAAAAATGTGTACTATGTGTCTTCATTACTGTATATTACCAAAATACTGTGTGCCTTTGTGTTGAATGTGTAAACCATAATGCTTAACAGGACATTGCTGAGGTTAATATACATACTATGAATCTTCATTTCCATATCACCATAATATATTTCACATTTGTATAATAATACAAGCCAAAATAATGACCAGTACCTCCTGCGGCTGATGAAGAAGGCTATCAGGACAATAAGTACGAGGAAAATGATGATCCCGATCACTATGCCTGCTATCTGTCCTCCACCCATACGGCCACCTGTTGGCAGAGGGAGGAATGGAAGTTATGCTTCATCAAATTAGCTTAGCAATTGTTATGGATGGGAGAGCACAGGCTAACCTAAGCCTGACTAAATCACGCTCCTGGTGGTCGCCCGCCCCAAACATTGCAAGCCCCTCAAAATCTTGGTGTGGGAGTCATCATCTCCCAGTGGAGAGCTTGTGTAAACACAGGCTAAGGCAAACCAATGTTGAACCAATACTATTCAGGGAGTAACAGCAGTGATTAACATGTCTTGTAAATATGATAAATAAAATAGTATGTCCATATGTAGCACAGAAAATTGTTCCTGAACACTTTCACTTCATCCATCTACTGAGATTCATAACAAGTGTGTTATGATTTTCTATTAGTTTACCATCAATTACTGATAATTTTTGGTTGATACTACATGTACATGTTGCTAGAGTGATATTATGTGCAATTATAGTTATACCTGTCTGTCCGGCTGGTGATGTTCCTTTAGCAGAAGCCTCTACCTCAACTGCAGTAATCCCCAGTCCAGCTAGGACAGAGGACAGAGAAATTTTCAAGGTTAGACAGAACCTTCCAGATGTTGGTGCCATATTGTTTAGCAGTCCAGTTAGAAATCATAGCGGAAATCTTAATGTGTAATTTAAAACCACAAAGCTCACAGTATAAAAGAACAACTACATGTAATGTGTTTTCACATCCGATGTTTCTTCTTCATTTCTGCCTAGCCCTACAACGTAGGATTATTGGCAGCAGTTCCCGTGACTTGTCTGTCACCTTTTCCTTTTCGCTGGAAAACCCACTGGTTGTTGAGAGACTGTACAAGAATCTTCTTATCCAGTCTCTTGCTACTCTCTAAGCAGTGGTTTGGGCTTTGGCCTATTTTTAGCATGTTTTTAGGCTTTTTTATCAGGCTTTCTTTTTTGTACTGGTATCTTTTTCTGATGAAATATTTCAAGGATATAAAGCACACAGTGTGTTCTGCACCTGCTGGTAGTGTGTCCTTGACCTCCTGAGCCATGGCGGCAGCAGTCTGGCCGTTCTGCGTGCCTGGTGCATCATCCTGCAGCACAAGCTGTACCTCCCCCGCACGAGACACCGCAGACTTGGACAGGATCGTCCGCACCCCTCGGTATTTGTCCTGAAAATGCGGCAGATTTCTTCAGTGTCTTTCAAACATGCCTACAACAAAAAAGCCAACTTCATATCTTTCTTTTTTTTTCAACCTGGAGATCCATCTGCAGAGGCAATACACTCCCTGATGAAGCATGCAGCCTTGAGTGAGTGAGTGACTTTATTTTAACTTGGAAACAAACAAAACTACTTTCAGGGCATAATTACATATCAAGAAATCTTTGCTCTCTTATTAGGAGCTTTCTTTTATTTTTTTTTATATTACACTACATCTTTCTGTCCCTTTGCCTAGTTTGTTCTACACAAAGATTAAGCTTCTCTTGTTTCTTTCATCTTTTTCTGTTTCTTCGAAAAGAAATTGCAAATAGTATTTCTCCAGTTCTTACCTGTTGAAGATACTGTGTTTGGATGTAGCTCTGCAAGTTTTGGAAGTTGAAGTTGTCCCCATACCCAATGGTCAGGACAGCCCCTAGAAAAAAAAGAGGGCTGTATTAACAGTGTTACTGGGCCAGTGGGCCTTAAAATTTATCATCAGCTTAGCTGGACAATGTAAGACAATAGATACTTTTGACTCTTAAACTATTACAAATTGCACTACAGTGGAAAGGCATGCAAAGAAACCTTCACTACTACCATGGACATTTGCTGAAACATACACCTGTCATCCCTGGCTTTGGTATGGTCAAACATGCCCAGGCACACACTTTTTCATCCAGCTAGCTAGCCATAACCACCTTTTCTTGGACATGAATATTTCTGGCATAGCCACAAGCATTAACTGACCTGCCCAAGAAGAGTGGCCATCTTGGGCAGGTTTGGCTGCACCTGTTAATTTGTTGTCAGCAGCACTTACCACATATGCCACAGCAGTGTCCCTGTGGTGTGGGGGGACTGTCACATTGCAGACCTCGATCCTGACATTGTACTGCAGCACAGATCACAGTCTTCATCTGGAAGGGAAGGTACAGTAGTAAGTATTCTCTTAACAAGCATTCTCTTGATCAGCCACTCAGAATTAGCTAGACATACATGGGTTCGAAGTTTAAAACTGCTTGATGTAAAATGTTGACTAAAAGAAATATATTATAGAAAGGTTAAGTCCCAAGCAAATGCATATTCTTTACCTTCACATTCTCTAGCTTAACAAGCTAAGCTAGAGAAGAAGAAAACAAAAAACCTTAACAGAAATGAAAGTTTGACATGAGCACAGAGCACTTGGATGAGATAGAGCATCAGGTAACAGTTACATACTGCGTCATTCCCACAGGCACATCCCGTGACATCCGTGCAGGAGCCCCCGATGTTCACGGTAGGCCTGTCTGCTGCAGGGTTGAACTGGGACCTTCCGCTGACTGTGTTCAAGAAGTCACTGAATGGGTTTGTGGACGTGTACGCCTATACAATAAAACAGCACATAAAATTAAGAAAGATAGAAAATGCATCACACTGGACAGTATTACATTGTACATGGTAAAAGCAGGCAGCTTCAATGTGGTGTATCAGTAACATCTGCTGCATGTTCTTTTAGTCGAAGGACTTATGACAAGTAGAAGCCACTATAGGACTGAATTTGTGTTTCTTCTGTCATTGATATAAATGTGGAATAATACACTCAATACAGTACGTAGTTCATTCCTATAACCATTCATTGAATTTAGTAGTAAGACAGTATGTTACTGCTCAGTCTCTTTACTCTCCAAGCAGAGGTTAGGGTTTGTGGTTATTTTTGGCATGTTGGGTTGGGTGAAAAAAAATTCCAGTGCAAAAGAGAAACCCCGATGAAAAAGCCTAAAAAAACATGCCAAAAATAATACAGTCTCTTCACACAGACCAAGATCAGATGTAAATTTGTACCAATCACATTCACAACATCAAAACAAACAGCTTCCGAGAAACAGTGCAGCTTGGACTGTACCTTGCCAGCCAAGTTGAGTTTCTGCAGGCTGAGCGGCTGAGTGCCCATGTTGACCCTGAAGGTGCGGTCCTGGGGAAACAGGACTTCATCCCTGATGTAGCTCCCCGTGGTGTCTCCGCCACTGCTGCAGGGGATCCTCTCTATGTCCAGCGCTCCGACCTTATTGTATGATGACATCAAAAACCAATTATTCACCATCATGCCTAAAGTGCATCCTTACTTTCCCACTATCCCCCACCAAGAGAAAACAATTTTACTACTAAAATCTAAAAACCCACATATTACAGAAGTGGGCAAATTCGTCTACCACTACCTCAATGAACCCTGGAAGATTAGCCTTTTGGCTAAAGGGGATCAGAATAAAGAGAGACCTGCTTGGACACGTCTCCCTGCTGTGCGTCGGCCAGGGAACCGTACACCTCCCAGTTGTTAAGGTTGAACCACTCCTGGGTCTGGACCTGGAACTCTGCAAGCTGACCTGTGGAACAGTGTTGGTAAGGTTATCTATTCAGGTGCTTGAGTGACAATTTCTTGTGTATCTCATTACCTGGATGTCTAACCTTCATTGATGTATAGTGGTAAGGTTATCTTACAGAACTTTTCAGAGTCATATAGAGCTCCTACTCCTTCCAGTTTACTACTGTATCACAGAAACATATTGTCTGTCTGGTTGTAATTTTCTGGACAGCCAATTGAACTTAGAGGGTTGAACTTTTGAGCTGGCTACATGTATCTGTATCTGTATCTGTATAGCCGGTATAACAGCCTTTCGGCGTAACACACCAGCTTCGCAGACACGCGGCGCTGCGGCAGCTGGCTATATTACACCGATCGACTTGTTACACCTAACCCTTGGACTTCTAGCTCTAGACATTGTTTGGAGATGTTGTGCAGAATGTACAAGTATTAGATGAGCTGTAATACATAGGATACACAGAGGGATTGTTACTCTGAGCAACTGGATGGATTTTGAAATTTCATCAGTTGCTTGAGTAACAATTCCCCTGTGCATCTCATTAGTCATGTCTAACGTTCATTGACAAATGAATAGGGATATTTCACAGATACGAGCCTTCAAAACCAACTGCACCTTGCAAACCTAACTGGGGTGCTACTTATGTAAGAAGTGATTTGCGGTATAAGATTTCAGTGTTCGAAATACCTGTCTGCAGTCTGCAATCTGCAGATAGATTTTCAACATTGCAGAAGAAAAATTTATACAATCTGCAATTTTGCAGCAGGAAAAAATTGGCACTTGGGATTTGGTGCTCTTGGCCCCAAGGACAGACAACACTTAAGCTCCTGTTCTGAAACAACAGGAGCTTCTTCACTAATTTACATCAACCTTGTCTTGACTTGTTTATCTTTTGTTTCCTTTTGGACTTCCAAAAATTTGTCTTCACTAATTTGCATATCAATCAATAGTTCATGCTTATAAACTTGCAACATTGTAGTATAGAGTCTTGTGTATTTGCAGACAGTATTTCCAAATTGCAGAACAAAATTTTGAGTCTTCTGCAATATTGCAGAGCACTGAAAAAAAGTATTTCGACCACTGGATTTGATCCTGACCTGGAGCGACGCCTTGACAAGACGGGTCTGAGTTGGCAGGGCTGGAGGGGAAGTCCAGGATGACATTAGGGCCCAGGATAACCTCACCAGTCATGGGGAGGGCCTTTAGGAAAGTGGCAGTCAATTGGTGAATACACAACAATGGAACATGGATGGTGTCAAAACAACATTTCAATCATGATGTAACAATACAGTTACATCTTAAGCGTATGCCGCATACAAATATTCAAAAGCTTTTTAAGTACTGTATCAAAGGTTTAATTTAATATGCCTTATACTTATATTTGACAACGTGTGCTGACATAACATTTAAATGCATGTTCATGTATTGATATACTGATTGATAACAAGAGAAACCTAAACATCATCATCTTTTAATCTATTGAAGGTGAGCCCTAGATAAAAGTGGAAAACCTCAGACTTAATCTTGTTTATTCTTCTAGTTTAGACTCACCAACTCTGTGATGGTCAGGTTGGACTGGATGTATACTGATACAGGCTGTGGAAAAAAAAAAGAGGATGGATCAGAGACATGTCAGCAAGTCTGATATGTCAGATGACAAACACAATGTGTAAACTTCAGGACACTTATATACATAATTTTTATCAAACAAACAAATATATACACTTGTTTCTAGTACACATACTGATGATTCACTCGTACCTGCACAGCTCCTAAGTTGATGGAGTCAGTAGGACATGGTGTCCTGTTCAGCCCTCCCCAGTTGCCTGCATTGTTGTAGTCGGAGTACTTGTTCCAACGCTTCACCAGGGCATCGCTGCTTCCAGCTGTCATATAAAGGAAGGTTTTTTTTTTAGCGATGCAACTTATACAGTGGAGGGACAGTTTTGCGGCTGAGGGAGTTTCCCAGAAGAGAGTTGTTAGGCGGTGAAAAACTCTCTCCCTGTCCCTGGCAAAAACATCCTTCGATGGCAGGCAAGAGATTAGGTATAAGTCGCATCGCTCCCTGTAAAAAATTAACGCCGTCGCCCCACAAGTCTGCATCAGTGCATTCTTTTAGCCTCTACCAGGCTTGGGGAGGCGACTGGAAAGAGTAGAAATCGGCCAAATAGAGAAATAAGCAAGCAACAGTTTGCCGCACTGTTCTCTCAACAGACAAACTCCCTTGGCATGCTTATTTCTCTATTTGGCCGATTTCTACTCTTTCTAGTCGCCTACCCAAGCCTGGTAGAGGCTACATTCTTTTGCAACCAGGATGTTATGGACACTTTTTGCAATGTCATTATTACATCAGTAAAAGTTAAAACTTTACAATTCTTATATTGCTTCATATTTAGTACTTTCCACAACTGAGAAAATAAACTGCTTCCATCTCAAGTCTATTCCAAGAAAATTTAACAATCACCAATACACATCCCTTCATGTGCATAACGGTTCGTCCCTACCAACGCACGATAGCTGCCGCATGTATACATAGCGGTCCGCCCCTCCTTGGGGATACAGATGCCAACTTGAAACGAAGTCTAGCATGTGGAAATGATCGCTAAATCCCAGATAATCATTTTAGGTCTTCATCATTGTTCTCTAATGAGATCTTCCGCGGATCATACATCAGTGGCCAAAGCCGTGAAACTGTGAAAACGGATTATTCTGGTGTAAATGGCGCTAAGTACACTTGATTGCACCCCTCTGTTGACTCTTCTCTTTACATAAGCTTGCGACCCCGTGCTCGAAACCACCCCAACAATTATCTCATTCCAGACCGTTGCAGATACAACAAATATATCTCTTTGTGTCCTATACAAAGAGCACAGGTGTGAAAATTCAAACTTAAACAAAATTTATACAGAAATCCCGAAGAAAACCACAGAAAATTCTCGACAGAAGACCCGGCCAAAGTTCAGGTAGCGGTCCCCACAGATGACCAAGATCTTGCGGCTTTTTCGTCTATTTAAACCCTAAAAAACTACTTACCAAGGACAAGGAACAACACAATTATCTCCCTCATCTTGCTGGGGTGCAGAAGAACCGGTATATGATGGTGTAGATCGATGTTTGGGTGATTCGCGATGCAGTCCTTCCCGTCTTCTCAGAATTTCACTGCGCGGCCCCGTACCAGACACGAACGTCTGGAACTAATTACTTTGGACCATTACATCTTCGGAAAAAAGGGGCGTAAAGTTATTTCATTAGTTTGCTTTCCGTAAATGAGCACATTTTTTCCAGTTAAAAAACAAATTCTTTACGGGATGAATATGGATATATAAACAGTATCAATTTTATAACATGTCTATCCGGTTTACCTTAGGTACTGTGATAAAATGAAACAAAATAACAAGCTTTTGCCCCTTACTTCAGGATGGTTCCTTCTGTCCAACCAAAAGTTTCAGCAAACTTTACGCCCCTTTTCCTACTCTCCAAGCAGAGGTTTGGGTTTGGGGGTATTTTCAGCGTGTTTTTAGGCTTTTTTATCGGGGTTTCTCTTTTACACTTAATTTTTTTTTCCACCAAACTGGTGGAGAAAAAAATTCAATGCAAAAGAGAAACCCCGATAAAAAAGCCTAAAAACACGCTAAAAATACCCCCAAAACCCAAACCTCTGCTTGGAGAGTACCTTTTCCATCAGAGGTGAACATTCTGGCTTATAGGTGTATCCATGAAGGAGGAGGTTCTTGGGTATATCCACATAATTTACCTGTTTCACCTTCCTGATTTCAAATATTGCCCTTTATTATTTTCAAGGATAAGGTGGCATGATTTCTTTGCAGTTTTCATAGACATAGATCATTGATAGATGATAGACATCATGCATGATAAAACATAATGAACTAGATGACTTTTAGAAATTGTTTATTTCTCCATTCTGGAGTTACAATACATAACACTATATACATTGCACACTGTGATGTTTTCCTTGCATGGATGGATGGATGGATTGGTGTACTTCATGGACGAACATTTCCTAGTCTCTACCAGACTCCATTGCGGGGTGAATATTATAATAGAAACTGGACTAAAAAGAATGTAGCTGGCTGGGGGAGTTGGCCAGTCATAGAAGGTCCAGTTTGCCTGCATACAGCTAATGGATACTGTCTTTTGCAGACACTGGAAGATCCGATTACTGGTAGTACAACCTTGACCTCATACAGCTAGGAATGGACTTTTCTCCACTGAACGTCTGATTTTTCATATGTAACGTTACATGCCAAGCCTTTCTTTTGCCCGCTGGATGGACAAAGTGGTACATCATGAACACTGGCAGGCACTCCCACACTTCTGCAGGTTACTCCACAGGGTCATCAGCTGTGTGGGCTGCAGCTCAGGGGAAGAGTACATCCCTGCTGTACAACCTTCCTCACACTGCCAGGAATGGTCCTGGGGTACAAAAGGACATGGCATTCTGTTTTTAGGGTTCTCGACAATGGAAGTAATATGTCGAGGAAACTTAGACATTCAGGTAATGAAATACGAAAGAAAAAAGTTACTCAAGCAACTGGATAGATTTTGAAAACTGTTGTTTCAGGTAGTGGAGGCTACTGACAGTTTTCAAAATCTACCCAATTACTTGATTAACTTTTTTTCTTGTGCATTAAAGCAATCATCAATTATGCTGCATTCATGCAATAAATAATAAAATACAAGAAAAGACAAAAATTAGCACACATAAATGATACAGATTACTGATATACATACAGATATAAGATTTGGTCCAAGTGCAGCCAGCCAGATTCCCAAGGAGACATCTTCTCCCTAGAGAAAGGAAATTCCAGTTAAATAAGAAACTTCTGAACATACATTCTTCTAATCACCTCTGTGGTATGTAATGACAGAATGTAAAAATACACAGACACACAGAAGACAATCTACACAAGAGTTGACACTAGTCATGCTCTTTAGTGACACTGAGGAAGAGTGATGGATGTCATCCTGAAGTAATCTCTGTAATCTATTTGGCAGAAGAACTTTGAATTATCTTTGAATATTGTTTACCTGGATGTCTACCCTTCTTAAACCTACGAGCTGGTATATTTTATATTTCACCTGATACGGTCTGAGCTGGTGTGTGTTCTTGGCTAACCAGGAGACCAGGTCAGCTGACAGGATGTTGCCTGCTCCACAGGCGAAGGCAGGGTAGACAGGGCTGGTGTAGTCCTGCTCCCCCCACTTGCCATGGTGCTCCACAGCCCAGCCACTACGAAACCTGGGGACATACATGTACGGTGCAAAATTACATACTAGTAGTTAGTTTAAACAGTGAACAATACAGGCATAATGATATCTTTTTCTTGAGGCATCGTTCAACCAATGATTGGAGATTAGCATTTTCAAAATGTTGACAAATATGAGAGCTAGTCAGAACATTTGTTGGGGACACAATATTTGTGGAATTAAGGTGAATTCAGCCATATCGATATGTTGAAGCAGAGACATTATCATCATTATACATCAAAGTAGAGACAAACTTACCTACTCCACCATACTTTGCTTTTTTCACGAAGCTTGAGATTCTCAATCTCCTGTATGTAATCATACAAACGAGAACATTGTTAGAAATATGAAGCACACAACATTGGAGCCTTGCAATCAGGTAGAAATGCACGACAAAATAAAAATCATAAGTAATCTTACTCACCGTTGCTATTTTGTCCATATCAATAAAACAGTCATCATCAGTTTTCAAGGTAAAGTTGAACCTCACATTTTCTGTGACCCTATAACAGGAAAGACAATCCGAGCCACTCAGAATCATTATGGAAATGGAAACCTTGTTTTACATGGAGTGTCAATGTGAATAAAATCATAGACTGGTGGATAATGAATGTTTGTTTTGTACACAGTATATAAAAACTTAGCATGAGGGAGCAGATCACAAGCATGGCAGGGAACGAAGTGACCGAGGGGGCATTTTTTAATAAGAGTAACACAGTTTGTAGTGCTAGAATGCATTGTTGTATTGTTTTACATCTTAACTGGAAAAAGATCATTTTGAGAAAGACTACATGGTGTGTAAGTAGCCACTTTAGGGTTCAATTTGAAAATTGGCATGAGGGAGCAGGCTGGTTACATGAGGGAGCAGCTCCCTTATTCCCCTGTTTAGAAAAACCCCTGTATACATGTAATATCTACTTAAGTTTTTGCATTCCCAATAAAAATATCCCACTAGGCTACCACACTCTGCCTTTGAGCAATTTATGAAAAATTTCTTTTTATGGCGTTGTGCCAGTAACCTTCATTGTGCCAGTAACCTTACTGTATTCCTACCATTTGTAAAACTCCAGTATTTTCCTTGGTAAGTTTCTGTAGACCTCCACCCCCTGCACCAGGAGGATGTCCCCATACTGTTCCACCTCCCTCTCCAGACGTTTCTGCTCTGCACCAAGCTTTCCTGACCAGTCTTTGGCACGGAGCTCCTGAGAGGCCTGCTCCAGGAACTCAGGCTCTATATGTAGAATACATGACTGATTAGACAGTTTTATTTGAAGAATTATTCTAGAAGGCTATTTGAATCTACAGTAGTGTCTATGAGCAAACCAGGACTGCAGAGGTTCTAAACAAAGGTGCATTCAGAGTTGTAACCCGCCTGTGCCCGGCTTTGTCAGGGCCTTCAAAGCCCGTATAGGACTGGTGAGCCACAGCCGGACACACAGAACCTGATGTGACGTCTCGGTCAACGTCGAGAACGATGGACGAACAACAACAGTCTCCGTAAATAATTTCATCAGGTTGGAAGATACTTAGGGTATAGAAGCTCTGAGGAAGGTGTCTGATAGACATCGAAACGTAAGCAGGTGAGAACCTTACTGGTTGTGTAAGAAGAAAATTCTATACCCGAACAACAACAGTGTCAAAGACAGAAAAGTGAAGGAATAACTACTGTTCAATCAACTTATACTACTACCCGTACTATGTTCGCTATATGTGAGGTTTGACTACTTGCTGAATAACTTGCCACACTCCTCACACTATTGCATCTGACCAAGTCTTAACTGCTAACAGTTCCAGTATAAATCAACTTGCATTTGGTGAAGAAGAAGAGCAATAGCACATGCATCACAGTAATAAAACATTATAAATGACTGTGTAATAAAGTTGTGAATCTTACCATAGACTCTGTACATGAACGTAGCTGCTGTATGCTGCTGGATGTTGGTGTGGTGAGGAAGATACCCTGACTCAGGCATGAAGCCAACGGTCTGAAACCATTCAACATGTCAGCTGTTATTTCTATCTGTAAGCATCATTATATTTGCCATATTTTCAGCAGTCATACATGCAGGTACCATTGCTTGAGACTCCTATCCACTGCATAGGTTTTCTGAGACAAGAAAGTATACTTTAGCCAGTAGTTTTTACCTGTCCCTAATATCCTTCTATATCCTACTAATGTGTTGCAACGGCATGTACAAGCAAAGTTTGATCAAAGGATGGACAGAAGGATGTATTCTACCTTTCCCAAAGAAAGGGGACCTGTCACTTGCGTCCAACTATAGGGGCATCACACTCATGCCTACCGCAGCAAAAATATACAACACCATGCTTCGAAATCGTATACAACCTGTAATGGAAAAAGTGCTGCGTGCCAATCAAAATGGTTTCAGGCAACATAGGTCAACACTAGGGCAGATCTTGACAGTGAGGAGAATTATAGAAGGGGTGAAAGCAAAGAATCTTGAAGCAGTTCTGCTGTTCGTAGACTTCTCAAAAGCTTTCGATTCTTTACATAGGGGAAAAATGGCAGAGATACTGGGAGCGTACGGTATTCCAGATGAAACGATTAACGCTGTCATGATGATGTACAAGCTGACCAGATCGATGGTGCGCTCGCCGGATGGTGATACAGATTTCTTTACCATACAAGCAGGAGTGTTACAAGGAGACACCCTGGCTCCTTTTCTGTTCATTATAGCCCTAGACTATGTTTTGCGCACTTCTGTAGACCTCCATGCTGTCTATGGCTTCACCCTACAAACAGCAAGAAGTAGAAGACACCCCGCCAAAAAGATCACGGACGCGGACTACGCGGACGATCTTGCACTACTGGCTGACTGGATCTCTGGTGCAGAGAGACTGCTGCATGCACTAGAAGAGGCAGCCTCTGGGATTGGCCTCTATGTAAATGCCAAGAAAACTGAATTCATTTGCTTCAACCAGAGTGGCATGATCAGCACCCTGAATGGAACCCGATTAAAAGAAGTAAAACAGTTTAGCTACCTGGGAAGCGATATCTCATCCACAGAAAAAGATGTGCTAATCCGTATAGCAAAAGCATGGAGTGCGCTACAAGAACTGAGGGAAATATGGAAATCTTCTCTACCTGACAACACGAAAAGAAACTTCTTTAGAGCGGTGGTAGAGTCAGTACTGCTGTATGGGTCACCAACATGGACTTTGACAAAGAAGCTGGAAAAAAGGCTAGATGGAACTTACACACGGATGCTACGTGCAGTATTGAACAAGACATGGCAGCAACATCCTACTAAGGAGGAGCTCTACGGAGACATTCCAGCTGTGTCTGAGCTTATCAGACAGCGGAGAACAGGTTTCGCAGGACATGTCTACAGAAATAAGGCTGAGCTAGCTAGTGAACTGATCCTGTGGGAGCCCAAACAAGGGCATTCTAAACCTGGGCGTCCTCGTATGACGTACATAGACCTGCTGGCTGCTGATGTGGGTCTTCCAAAGGAGTTCCTGGCGAGCGCCATGACGGACAAAGTGGACTGGCGAGAGAGGGTTTGGGACCGGGAACTACAACTCCCGACATGATGATGATGATGATGATTTTACCTGTCCCTGTACACATCTGTATCATCTTGTACACATAGTACACCTATAACACTATTCACCAATTTCACACTTCCCATAATGCCTAGTAAAGATCACGGACGTGACGTAAGACCACCCCCACCCCCTTCCTCGATGTAATATTTCCAACAAGTTCTTTCGACAAACTGGTGAACTATCACTTTAAATTATTTATCTAGTATAAAGCGCATACCATAATAATGCATTTTTTGTTGGAATTAGAGAAAATGATATATCTTCTATCGTTCTACCTTCTACCGAAGACTCTCCTACTCGCACGGTCGCATTACGTATATCCCTTCTTACGACATATCCCATCCATATCCGCGATCTTTACAAGTGTCATTACTGTTTTCTTTTCCCTGTTTACCCATGACCTGTACTTAGCTCGTTAGAGCACAAGCGTACAATAAAGGTCTTTCATTCATTGTCTTCGTCAGAAGGACTATGAAATTGTCTCGCCGGAGTGTGGGGAACTGCGGATTTTGCAATATAACTCTGGAAGGCATGATTTGACGTCCATGATTTTTGGCAGACAGATTACCACTGTTGAGGCCGAAGTCAAGTACAAGTTTCGGCTTCGTGGGGGGTCCGTGCGTCACGTTAGTGCACCTTTTGTGTTTGTGGCTTGTTAGCAAGATAACTCAAGTATTTGTAAAATGTTGATTATAATTCTTGGTGTGGTGCTTACTATTGTCGAGACTAAGGTTAAGTTCGTTACTGAGCTTCGTGGGGGGTTTCGTTGTGACTACAGGGGGCATTTTGTTAATTTTTCTTGTGAGCAGGATAACTTTTGTATGTGTGGATGGAAGTTAATGAAATTTGATAGGCATGTTACTGTCGTGGTCTCCAAGATTGAGTCCAAAGATGAGAGTCGTGGAGGTAGTTATGTCCCCGTAATAGGACCTTTTGTGTTTAGAAATCCCCCACCTACATCTGCTTGGAGACAGCCGACAGCTGGATATAGCCGGGTAACCCCATAATGGGATGGGATCAAATGACGTTACATTGAGGGATTGTACTATAACTTCAGCAGGGGGAGGATAGGTTGGACATATGTCAGGTTATTTTCTACGGCCACACCAAGTAATTGCTATGGATGACGTCCACTGGAGACCTTAAATGTAATTACCTTAAATTTAAGGCAAGCGCGCAATAAAACACGAAGGGCCGAAAAACGAGATGCCTAGATTTGGAATATACTAACTGTAGAAGTACAAATGTTAGGACACAAAGAACACAAGAAACAAGTCTTCTATTTGTCATAAAGACAAATTAACAAAACAGCAGTAGTCACCCTGTGCTGATTCTTTCCTTAATAACATCTTCTCTTATTATATTTTGCGGTGCTGTCGTGACACTTTCAACACAGTAAGAATTTCTTGAACGTTTTTTTTTCCAGTAACAGTCCAAACTCAAGTAACGTAGGGGGGGTGGCTAACACGGGTGACGACGCATCTGTATAATCTGCGGCAAACCGTTTCAGGGTGTTCTGTACCATAAAAATAGTACAGAGATTCTTTTGTTCTTTAGACCAAATTGATTATTAAAAAGAGTGAAGAATACGCATGTTAATTTCTCTAGAACGATGTACCTCTGACGAAGACATGAGATCTCCGACCTCTAGTTCATTATGGGAAGTGTGAAATTGGTGAATTGTTACAGTATTTAACATAGTCTAATTCATTACCTTTGTGAGTTGAAGTACTCCTCCTTTGTTGTTAAGCTGTAACTGATCCAAAGGAAATGTTTCCAATAATACATCATCTGGTGCCAGGCTCTCAACAGTTATGGTCCCCTGGAAACCCTGTCATGGCAGAAGCACAACAGTTAAAGAGTAGTACCAACAAAACAAACATCTACAGAGACATTTGCAGAGCAAAATCTGACAAGCAAACAAGAACCATCTTGATTAAATCATCTTGAGTAAGATAAAGAAGAATTGAACAGTAGAAAGGTCTCCCACCTTTGGCAAAACATAATTTTGCACAGCTTTAAACATGTTGCCCCCTGTGTGAAGTCCTGGGTCATCTGATGTGAAATTAACACTTAGTAAGTCCTCCTGGAGGAAGGAAATAAGATTTTAGACATTTTAGTCCACAACTTCACTGAGACACACTCTTACTATCTGGTTTATTGTATGTTGATTCTCATGGATGCATACGGATGCTTAAAGAAATGCTTATTGAATATTCAAGAAGTGCCAAAGGAGAGAACACTGGACTATGAATATAAGTTGACCTCTGACACTATCTTCATGTCTTTTAGTCCCCTCTTGCAAGGGTTAGACATGCTTGCACATAGATGCTGAGGTTTGTATTGAGTTTTAAAGAAGTTCCAAAGAAGACCTTACCAGACTAAGAACGTAGTGCCTTTCTCACCTTGGCAGCCGAGTCGACCAGCCTGACTCTGACACCCTCACCGGTTATATCCCCTCCCAGCACACCCAGTTTTGTGATGACCACAGGGTGTTGGACGGAGAAGTGGGTCTCCACCGGCCCTGTCTGCCGCTGGCTGCTGGGGAGAGAGTTCTGGGAGGCCAGGCCGAGGGCCACCACCTCTCCTGCACATACTGAGTGAGGGACAAGTTTCAGTAAAAATAAAGGGACTCCAAATGCAACGAGTATTACAGTTGTTATATTTTGTCTGAGCTATTACTAGTATATGTACATGTAATATTCTTACTATTGATACAGGAAAGCCATTTAATCTTTCTGCCCTAAATGATAAAACCCTACAAACTGTTGTCAAGCAAGAGCACAAATTGCTAACTTACTCCACTAGAAGGGTGGTAATATTTCAATTGTTAAAAGTATGATCAAATATTGATTTTATTTTTTGCTATCCATATGTCAGAGCTCTTCTTAGCCATATCATTTGAATGTTTATTACATATACTGTAGTACAGCAGTAAAACTGACTTGATTCTGACAAGACCAGTTTCTGGCAGGTGAAGGGGTCCAGTCTGTCAGGAGGTGGGACTGGGCAGGGTTCGCTCCCTACAATAAAATTCACCAGAATCCTGCAGAAACAACAGATATAAAGTCAGTCAGCACAGCTTCAAAACTCATCAAGGAGACTACATTGCTACAGAGGGATAATTCATGAAGTACATATTGATCTTCAGTATAACTTACTATAAGAAAAACAAAACTACAAAACCAGCCTTCAAAATGCATGCATGTTTGATCCTAATGGTAAATGATCAAAATATCTTCAATGCATGCTGCAATTTTCAAAGACATATTCAGAGAAATACAATGAATCATTTATTTGAAAGACCACATTAACTGCAAAAGCTGTAGGCAATATAATCTAAAAGGATGATGTTTAACTTTTAGCCTACTCAGTGTTCGAAATACCTGTCTGCAGTCTGCAATCTGCAGATAGATTTTCAAGATTGCAGAAGAAAAATTTATACAATCTGCAATTTTGCAGCAGGAAAAATTGGCACTGTTCTGAAACAACAGGAGCTTCTTCACTAATTTACATCAACTTTTGTTTCCTTTTGGACTTCCAACAATTTGTCTTCACTAATTTGCATATCAATCAATAGTTCATGCTTTATAGTTATAAACTTGCAAGATTGTAGTATAGAGGCTTGTGTATTTGCAGAAAGTATTTCCAAATTGCAGAACAAAATTTTGACTCTTCTGCAATATTGCAGAGCACTGAAAAAAAGTATTTCGACCACTGCTACTATTGAAGGTAGCCACCAGGCACCAAACGTATAACGCCTGGTTAGACAGCAGGGTAAAGGTTAAAGCAGTGTAAGTAGTTTTTTTTAATTTTATGTTTGATACCTCCTGCTGTAGTCTGGATGCTGTTGTATGTAGCCCACCCATGTTGCTCGTAGAGCCCGACGCTGTTCAAAATTCTCCCTGGCTGAGAGGATGCCAATAACAATGTCATACTCTGGCTTGGCCTCATCTGGTGAGAAAATGAAACTTGGTGTAAGGATTTATGAAGATATACAAAAACATTTATATCATTACCTACTTATTATTAGCTCTTTACGCTCTTAATTCTGATACTTTTTAGCATAATGGCTTAAATCTTACAGGGTTCAAAAAAGGACAAATTATGCAAGGCAAAAACATACATGTAAACAGTAAAAGAAACACATGTACACCTAACATTTACCCAAAACAAAAGATAAAGAAATGAATGTGTCATATCTCATATGTCATATGTCTTGTATTTGTGACTTACCGACAGACGAGAGTCCAAGGGAGGCAAGGATCAGGTCCCTCCACAGACTTAGAGAGACGACTGCTGCCAGCACAGCTCCCCATCTCCACCACTCCATCTGTGGTACCTACAGTAACACACACAAACATGAATAACAACATTAACACACATAAACATGGACTGGTGAAGGATGCTATGGTATGTAAAGGACATCTCTGTACCCTGCACATTCCTCTTCTGCATCAATCCCTGCATCCTGTCTCCAGAAGGAAATTTATTGGAAGGGACAGATGGGAAAGTTGTGATTTCTTGCATTTGTTTGTTCTGATAAATATGGAATATGGGAACAGCTGATTTTGTCATGTGGATTTATCGCCGAACTCCATTGTCTTGACACCTGAGACAAAAGGCTGTCATATAAGCTGATACGTACACTACGTACCTTATTTTCGTTATCTTCTCGCCATTATCATCTGCAAACTGTTTTCACCAGGGGCGCCCCCTAGTGTTGACCTGTAATATTGCACGTACAGGAAGTTGGACTAGCCCACTGTGAATTATATCAAAATCACAGTGTGCCAAATACACCCGTACTGTAATAACGACTAATAAAAACTCAAGCTGAATATTATTCCAATATAAAATGTTTAATTTGTTTTGTTTTATTTGTTTCTTAACTTCGTATAATGTTAGGTCATAAATTTTCGCCCCCATAAAATCTTCAGTGGTTGATTCTAATCTCCAAGATGGCGGAATTTGGCTGAAATCTTTATGGGAACAGTTGTCTTCTTGGCTTTTCGCGGCTTCAGCATCGATCAGAAGACTTATAACCTCACTGGAGTTTACTCTGGAGTCGCGTGAATATAGGGAGTCCTAATCTGTTGTTTCTGTGTGCTATATTCACATAATTTTGGATGTAAAGGCAGTCGAGTTGAAGGTGGGAGGGGCTCCCAGCTGTGACTTGCATGTACCTGAGACTGCTGCAGTAGTCCTAGCATTCAGATCTGGAAACAACCGCTTACAACAGGATGCACCACAATGTTCACGACAGTAGCAGTGACACAACTATGAGAAAACTCTTCCGATTTCGGAGACTATTTTGGGTCAAGAAATCACAACCGTATATTCCACGATGAGCATGTTTGCGGACCGAGAGGCCCTGGCGAACAACGTCGTCGCGGCCTTCGAGGCTTTCACGCCGGAGGAACAGAACGTCGTGCTGCGGCAAATACTTCTGAAGTGCCAGGTGAGGGGCGAGCATCTTTCTTCGGAAGTCTAGAACATCAAGTTTGTGTCCATGTGCTGTGTACGTGATTAGTAATGTGCAATAGACCCCAGTAGTCTACTATGTATGTTGGGAGAGAAATAATTATGTCACTGCACAGATCTGATAGAATTTGAAATTGTTGTACCAGACATATACCCGTAGGTCAAATCATGATCTACATTTTATATTTCACAGCTTCTTGTGTATTTTGCATCACACATAAATTTAAGGCGTGTTCGAGAAGTATGAACTCTGAACATGAATGTTACTTCTTCTTTGTAAAACTGTACATAGTCTAGATCTCTATAAGTTATAACATTATCTTGCTTTATATCAGCAGAAGTGGGGATCCCGGGAGAGCATATACTAGTAATATGTTATTAGTTCTGGCTCAGTATAACCAAGTACCCAAATGTAGGTTTCAAGGCTTGAAACAACTACAAGTAACTCAAAACAGGAAGCAGGAATTTAGATTTAGAGTTGCAAGTTTTGTTGTAGCCCCTGCAGCTGAAGTGAGTTTTGTTACATTCATGTAGCCCCTGCAGCTGAGGTTTGTGTACGCTGAGCTGAAGTGAGTTTTGTTGTACATGTAGCCCCTGCGGCTGAGGTTTGTGTATGTGGAGCTGAAGTGAGTTTTGTTGTACATGTAGCCCCTGCAGCTGAGGTTTGTGTACGCTGAGCTGAAGTGAGTTTTGTTGTACATGTAGCCCCTGCAGCTGAGGTTTGTGTATGCTGAGCTGAAGTGAGTTTTGTTGTACATGTAGCCCCTGCAGCTGAGGTTTGTGTATGCTGAGCTGAAGTGAGTTTTGTTGTACATGTAGCCCCTGCAGCTGAGGTTTGTGCATGTATGTGGAGCTGAAGTGAGTTTTGTTACATACATGTAGCCCCTGCAGCTGAGGTTTGTGTATGTGGAGCTGAAGTGAGTTTTGTTGTACATGTAGCCCCTGCAGCTGAGGTTTGTATATGCTGAGCTGAAGACCCTGCTGGCAGTGGATTTTGTGGCCCACCTGCCGCGGGAGCTGACAGAGAGGATCTTCTCCTACCTGGACGGAGTAGAGATGTCCCGTGCCGCCTGCGTCAGCAGACTCTGGAGGGAAAAAACCAACAACGAGGGATTATGGTAACCCTTTCTAACTGTTTCATAGGTCTCAATGTTCTGTTACTTGTAATACTGTGTCCGTGTTTGGTGTGGGTTTTTTTGTACCGGTATTGCTGAAAATGGCAACGAATATGTGAAGCGTGAAGTATTTGGAATCTTCACTCTTGATTATTGTCAACATTGAAGATCATTCTAACTCTTTTTAACTGTTTTGGGTATTTCCATTCTATCGACTGCAGTGGTCGTTACATGGCCATGGAATGGTCGCTGTGTGTGATGTTAAAGCATTTGTGAACTTTTGTGTTGTAGGTTGATGACCTAAAAATACCAGATAGAATACATATGAAAAATGAAATACCACTGTCCTTTTGTCTCTGGTGTTCTATACCCCAGATAGTTATGGAATCTTTTAAACCGCGGGATTCCGCTAGCTCCTAGCGGTTGAAACAGTATGAACTGTGTATATTGGCATGTTTTTCAAATATATTTCCATGACATTGAAATCTCTTGATGTTTATGTGATCACTAACACTTCAGACGCCTCCCTGACAAAATCTGAGCGAAATAAGTCATGCAGTAACCAGTTAGACACGATAATGTAGGAGCCGTACTGAACGCTGTTCTAAGACCAGTTCTAAAAAAACCCGCACTGAGCCTTCAGCCAATGAGAGAGCCCCTTTTATAGTTTCGGCCGCGGTTTAAGCAATTGAATAACTCAACACTTTGAGTTTCTAGTAGCAGGGATAGATTTAATGGCTGGAGGCTTTCTATAATAGAGAGCTTCCTTGCATTTAATCTAGTGTTGGTAAACAGTAGTATTTTCAATATTTTCTGCTGTAATTCAACCTCAACATTTCTTCTTGATGCAGGCAGAGACTGTGCAAGTTGAAGAGGTGGGAACATTTTGGGTTTAACGAGGACCTGTCGCGTGAGGAGTCGTGCAGCAGCCCCACGGCCACCTCCCGTACCTCCCCGCGCTTCACGCCCGTCAACAGGTCGGTATAGTAATATGCCTATCAAGTAGGGAAAGGCGCCAAGACTCAATGTCTAGTGGAAAAATAGAGGCAAAGCAGCTAGGGACAATAACACCAACACAAACACTACATGCAGCTGCAGGGGCTATAACTGTTACAGAACCCACATGTGAGTGACACTACAGTCTGTCCCCCTGAAAACATCAGTTGCAGGGGCTACAACAAAACTAACCAGAGACAATGTCCCTCTTGTCAAGACAGTGTTAAAGATTAGTATCATTTCATAATGACCTGTCCTGCCTACTTTAGATAGACAAAAATTACCGAACATGATCACATGTAAAGCTAGTAAACCCTTCCCAAAGATATTTTCAATCTACTTATGTCATGCCCTGACTCCATATCTACGTACTTAGGCCAATATATATATATATATATATTTCTCTCTTATTACAAAAGAGAGAAAGTATTGTAACAGATAGCAACGCCTAGCGCACATCATGTCATATGCCGTATATTGTTCATACTTGACTCTATTGTTCACATTGTCATGGTTGCCATACATTGTACCATGACGTACAACTGTCGAGCAATAAAGTTCTTTCATCCACAGCGACGTCATCTCCCTGTCCCCGCTCTGCCGCTGGAAGGACGTGTACATCCGGGCGCACCACCTCAACAAGAACTGGGCCACGGGGAAGTACACCGTCATGCCTGCACTCAGGGGCCACGACGGCAGGGTCAACTGTATAGACTGTGATGGTCAGTGTCTGTCTCTGGTATCTGTATAGCCGGTATAACTGCCCTTCGGAGTAACACACCGGCTTGACATGGTATTAACTGATATAACCATCCTTCAACACATCACATCACAGATCTTCTGTATGGCCAGTATAACTGCTCTTCAGTGTAACAAACCAGCTCCGGTGCAGCAACAGCAGGCTGTATCACACTGAATTCCTAGTTACACCTTGCACAGTAGCAGTATACCCTTATACATGTATTAGTTATAATTGCTTTCCTGTTCTGTCTACCTTTAGTAGATGGGTCAGTACAGAAGAAATTAAAAAATTGGTTGAGGAATATACCTGTGCAACTTTTGCACAGGTATCAAAATTGTAAAAACGTGTACTTGCAACTTGTTGCGACTTAACTTTTATAAGCAATAGGTAGATATTCGCAAAAGAAAATTGTTACTCAAGCAACTGAATAGATCTTGAAAATCTATCCATGAGAGTTTTCAATATCTATCCAGCTGCCTGAACAACAATTTCTTTTCGTATCTCACTAGCTGGATGTCTAACCTACATTGACTGCTGATGTAAGATCTATGTCAATCGCTTCATTGCTTGTAACTGCATCATAGTGAGAATGTGACACAATGTTTCCTCCATTGCAGGCAAGTTACTAGTGAGTGGAGGGGGAGACAACTGTGTTCGGTTGTGGGACCTGGCGACTGGGAAGTGTATCAACCAGCTGGAGGGACACACAGACTCTGTCACTGGTATACAACTCAGGGTAAGTCTGACTTCTCATACCCCCCATACCCCTCACATCCATGTACTATTGTTACCAATTTGTCAACAGAATTCTAAAAACGATGTCACAAGTCAGCACTGTAATTGGTATTTATATGGCAGTTGCAAGTGGAAATGTGCAATTGACAAAACAACAGTTGGCCTATATTAGCCTGAGTGTCCGCCTTTTTAGCTTTTGTCCGCACCCCAAGATCCACTACCAGCCAATCTTTGCACTCAGGCTAGGCCTATATGTGGCTGTACCGGTATATAGAATTTCCCTACAAGATCTGATGGTTTAAGAAGATAAATATGCTATACAGACTGCAAATGCCAACAGTTATTATGTTCTGTCTGTCATCATGAATTGACAGACAAAAGCGTATTCTTAGACTAACAGACCCAAAAACGTGAAGCAAACTTTCCTCACCTTCCCCAGAACAACATCGTGGTGACGAGCTGTGCAGACAGCGTGATCAGGGTGTTCGAGGCGTCCAGCGGTCGGTGTCTGAAGGTCATGCAAGGTCACACAGCAGGGGTCGAGCACCTCTGCTTTGATGGGGCAAACCTTGTCAGTGCTTCAAATGACAGGTATGTAGCAATTGATATCTCCAAGCAGATCTTTCAGTGGCTGCAAGATAGTAGCAATACTGTAATTACTGAATTTTTCAAGGTACTTTTCTTTTCACGGTTTTCACGGTCACTTCTTTATCACAAACTTATCATTACTGTTATCAAATTATTTTGTGTTTCACTCCTCCTTGCACTTACTGCCACCGTGGAAATTAAATTCCGTGAACATGTCCATTTTCCTCAGACCACAAAATTTTGCTGCCATAGAGAAAAAATGAATGTTATCAAATTGGCTAGGCAGTATCCAATATGCCACCCTGGTGGCTGGCAAAAAAAAGATACCAGTACAAAGAATGAAGCCTGATAAAAATGCCTAAAACATAAGAAATAAGCTGAAGCATCAATTGGAGGTTGTAGTTTTTATCATGGCTGGTAAATGTTATTGATGACAACTTAATTTCCATATTGACAAGTACTTCTTAACATACATGTAAGTGTATACGTAATTCAAATAGATTAGTACCCCCGGTATTTGTTTAGGACTGCCATGACTGAGGTTGTTTGTATGTCTACAGGACAGTGAGAGTCTGGTCCTTGTCATCAGGGAAGTGCATCCACAACCTAACAGGGCACACAGATGATATTCAGGTACAGCGAAGAAGCCTTTATTGGCATCCAGTTCTTGAAAGCCTTTATTTAATGCAAGTCAATAATCTCATGATGCATACTCAGGGTTGAAATACCACCTGCATATATAGGTTAGTGCAGGTAAAATTGGAGCTGTGCAGGTATTTCTGATGTCTACCTGCACCTAACATGCACTGGTCCATGTACTGGGTATATGCAGGTTAGCGCAGGTAAAATTGGAGCTGTGCAGGTATTTCTGATGTCTACCTGCACTCATCTGTATACTGGGCTTATGTATACATGCTGGTGCATGTGGATTGTCATTGACTGTTAGCACTTAAATATGAAGTACACAAAAAATACAATCTAATGGTGATGGTTTCTGTGTGATCAATACTTCCTAAATGCCACATGGTGCAGGTAAACTTTGTCTGGTGCATGTAATCTTAAATGTTCTCAGTACAGAAAAAAGGTTGTCGATCCATGCACATTACAGTTACTAGTATACTCTAAAAGGTGTTGAGTTGAGGATCTGTGCTGTGTCAGCATAAAAGTTCATCTGAGTTGGTAAATTACATTATGAAGAAGTTAAACGGTTCTCCAACTCAAAATTTGACTCACCGGAATTTTCGACTGAATCACTCAGTCTTCCTCAGCTATCTGACCCAAATGCTGTGGACACCTGATTTTTCCCAC
>NW_017803876.1:1025071-1045021 GCF_001625305.1 Branchiostoma belcheri
TTTCCCACGTGTGTCCACAGCATTTGGGTCAGATAGCTAAGGAAGACTGAGTGATTCAGTCGAAAATTCCGGTGAGTCAAATTTTGAGTTGGAGAACAGTTCATAATCTGTGCTGTGTGTTGTCCCTGCAGCTGCTCTGTATGCATGGAGACTTAGCGGTCAGCTCGTCCTGGGACCAGACCCTGCGACTGTGGGACATCAGAAGGGGGCTGTGCTTACAGATACTCGTGGGACATGCAGAAGGTAGTGGAAAATTTGCACTCTAGTGCTATAATTGATTTAGTATTACCAGTATTGTAGCTTAAGAGCTTAGACACAACTTATAGTTCAAACTTGATTAAAAGGTACATTGTGGTCACTGACCAAAATCTGTGATTTATTTTCACTCCTATTATAACACACTAAGTTGACATAAATATAAAGCTATCTTTGTGATATCAATATTGTAAGTTGTTACTGAACACGTCAGTGAAGGTTAGACATCCAGGTAATAAGATATGCCAAAAAACAGTTACTCAAGCAACTGGATATGATTTTGGAAATGGTCAGACATTTCAGGTAGCATCCACTACCTTTTGTCAGTGACACTGGAGAGTTGTCAGAAAAAGCAGGTTCATATCCGGTTGCTTGAGTAAGTGTTTTTTGGCATTGTTATTCACTTATTGAACAGTATACATCAGATCTAAAATGAGCATATCGGTGTAAATCTATTCCGAGTATTCAGTAGTTTTCCTTGAGTGACTGTTTGTGTAGCCTGTCAGTGGTATGTGTTTTAACGACCGTGTGCTCCCCTCCAGTTGTGTACTGTTGCCAGTTTGATGAGAGGAGGGTGGTGAGCGGTGGGGCCGACTCCTTTGTGAAGATATGGAACCCCCAGACGGGGGACTGCACCAAGACTCTGACTGGACACACGGGAGAGGTGGTAGGTGGACAGTTTCACCCAGTTATTCCTGATGACACGTGTAGGAATTAGGAGAGTAGAAACAGAAAGACACTCCAGGATCGAACTCACGCCAAACCCAGGCACCAGTCCACGATGCTCAACCGAATCGGCTAAAAGGTCTAGACCCATCACTGGATCGGTTGGTAACGCCTATTTACCCCCCACTGTTACACAAGTTTAATACTTCTGTAATTGATCCTGTAGCCTCCTCCAGGCCTCAGAGGTAGCTAGAAAATAGACAGATAACGCCAGGGGAGTTAGTCCACTAAAGGAGTCTAGCATACTAACTCCCCTGGCATGTCATCTGTCTGTTTGCCCAGTGCCTAATCTTTCCAGCCACCTCTGAAGCCTGGTAGAGGCCAACTGATCCTCCTTTAATAGTTCAGTTACCACTGAGCCCTTGGAGATGTGGCATGGATGTTTCTAAGAAAATTGCTTATTCCCTTTGCAGTACTGTTTGAAGTATAACGAGGACATCATTGCATCAGGGGCAGCTGACAGCATTGTCAGGTTGTGGAGCTTTGCAGGTAAACACTTGTAATGAACCTGTACTACTAAACTGTTCGCCCATTGTTTTCCTGCCCTTTTCACATACCAGTAACACAATTCTTTCAGCTTATAATCAAATAATTGTTATCTGAACTTAGTTATTACAGTACTAGGATGCAAAACCAGAAACAAGAGGGCCATTTTTAAAATCAGAGAAAAACTGAACAGCAAGTATGAATGTACTCATATAGAAAATCTCAGCACAACAGAGATACTGAATGAATGAATGAAGACCTTTATTGTACACACATACCCACTGGGTTAAGTACAGGTCACAAAAAAGGATGGAATATAGATAATGTTACATACATACATCGTCAAGTAGCGCTAGCTACAATCACGTAAATTTGGTTTCTTCTCGTTTCTTAGTAATGGCAAAAATGTAAGAACAGATATGTTCCAATACAGAAGGTTTGTTTAAGCTCATTAGAAATATAAATTTATCTGTACAGCTTAGATGTATAAAGGAGGGGAACATAGATTGTATCAGATTATAAAGATCTACTCTCTCTTTGTTGTATAGTTTACATTCTGTTACAAAATGTTTCTCATCTTCAATTCTTCCTAGATCTACTTCATGTACATGACAGAACACAGTAGGCTAGTAAGAACATGCTGCATTCACACATCCAGACTAACTGAAATTGTGTGGTGTCCCAGGGGAGTGCCTACATGAGCTGAGAGAACACATCGGCGTGGTGCGCTGTCTTCTGCTGGAGGGGGACAGACTCATCTCAGGGGGGGACCAGAAGAAGGTCGTCATCTGGAACGCAAAGGTGGGGACGTCCTCTTGGACAGACGTTTTGCACACAGAAGTATGAAGCAGGTTTGAACTGTAATTTCCAACACAAGAAAGTAGACTCCAAATTTTGAAGTTTACAACTCCAGTCAAGGAACAAGCAAGGAGGTTGTATCTCCAATTCAAGTCTACCTCTATGGAACAAGCAATCCACCACTTCTGTGACAGCATGTTATGCAGATGACACCCATAACTCTATGTACAGAGCTGTCTGAAATTGTCATTCATGTACTGGTGATTAGGTTCCACTTGCAAGTGCAAGTGTATATAAATCAGCAGTGACACCTGGCAGAGTGGTTGTGAACAGCAGCTGTGTTTGTGCATCTGACCAGCAGGCATATCCCCAGTACTAGTGTTCAACCATCATTTGGCTGATTGAGTGTAAAGCTATTGGTTTTTGTAGAAGGGTTGTTTCCAATATCCTGATAAGTCATTGACAAGTTTGTTCAACTTTGGTATTTTTTAACGCTTTTTTTAATGAGACACAATGGACAATCCCTCTCCCCAGTGAAGGGCAGTGACAAAATTTTGTACTGTGTGAGTCCTGAAGTCAAATGTGCTGGGCTTATGTATACACAGTGTGTGCCTGAAGGCATAACACAGATCAGTGTGAAACTTGCTGTATGTAGTAAGAGAGGTTTAATTTCTCAAGCTAACCGACATCTCGCCCACCTCAGTTGTCCCTCAGTAAGACATCTGGAGCCGCATAGTTCCCGTTTTAGAACTTTTATTCAGCCTGTCAGGGTGAAAACTTGATATTTTGAAGGGTACTGACAGGTCAAGGTCCTGAGTGATTTATTTTGTCCTTTGGTTGCATCAATTCTAATGGAAAAGGGTTCTTGGAAGGTGGGAAGTCATAGTGTCAATTGCAACTGTTAGGCTTCGAAAATTGGTTGCTAATCTTACATGGGTTTAAATGTAAGCCAGATGAAGTCGTTGTCTAATTTACCGCTGTTGAAATTCCTTGCTAAAAACACAGTTATCTTATTTGTCAGGAGTCAATTTGCCGTGAAATGGCCTCCCTGTGAAGTTTATTTACAATCCCACAGGTGGGAGCAATTTCCTGGTAATCTACTTGACCTTTGCTGAAGGTCAGACCTGACAGGTTTTGAATTCCGACAGGATTTTGGCGGACATTCCTTCATTTGGATGATACAGGGCCAACCGTAATACCATACAGGTGTCCAACATACAAGGGCAGGGCATATGATCGGTAGTTATGATGTCTCTATTTGAGATCTCCTTTTTCTAGTTAAAACTTGAAGGTTCCTTCCCACATCTATGGTGCATAGGTCAGTGCCCATCTAACTGCCCATGGCCTTGGGCCACATAGTTTGTGTTAAACTCTAATATTCCCATTCCCAATCATTGGCGTGACTCGGCCTGGGGGTTCAACTCAAGACCTACCAAAGGCAAGGCAAACGCTCTACCAACTTGGCCATTGCAGTTGAAATCTACTAGAATGCAGATATCAAAGATGGTACTTAGTACTCTGGGACATGGTCCTTCAGTGATAAAGGGTCAGGTAGAGTCAATTTCAGGGCTATGGGGCTTGCAGGATCGAAAGCCACGCAGTAGTCAGGCTTGCATGGTGTGTCTGTGAGATGAATATCATTCCTTATATCAGTAAACTCTCAGCCTCCAGCTATCACCTTGCTAGCCATGGCCATTGACCTGTCTGGTGCCCTTGTCAGACAAACCTGTCCCTCATCTAAACAATTAGATCTTACAAGCAAACTTTCAAAGACATAGCAAGGGTCCAGAAATAATGGTACCACATGTACAATGACTATCAGCTACTGACAAGTTTGAGTATACTGGGTAATGCATGTAGAACAAATCTAGAATTTCACTTGGTGGCTTCCTTTGTCAGTACACTATATTACATGTATGTGTAAAACCTCCAGTCACATACATCGTACAATGCAGCTATTATGGAGGTTTTTCCATGACGATCGTACTGTATGTGGTACGAGTAAATTTGAGATGATTTTTTTTCTTTTTTGTTGCACAGAAATAACATTGCAGTTGCGTCATACAATGTGTGTGATTGGAGCTTGATGTGAAACATAACCTTGCAACAAAGAAAGGTTAGAAAAGGGAAACAGGTACTAACCTATAGATGTCATTTGTACATGAACTTTGCCTACAGATGTCATTTGTACATGAACAATGTATAATTGTTAGTACTCCACAGTGGGATACATTTTAATTGTCTGAACCCCCTGGCTGAACTAACTGTGGAATGTGTCTGACTCTGTTCTCTTGCTGTTAACCATCATGTCAACTAGTAAATATGGCAACACTGTTTAATGTTACTTGTACATATTGTTACGATAATTATGTTGGTTTTACTGTACATGTAGATGAATCTTTACTAAGATACAGTGGAAAGAGATGAAGACTGCAGATGCAGAATACAGTAGAGGATAGAGAGAATCTTTACTGCAAAGCTTGGTGAATTCAGCTGTGGCTGCAAGGCCAAAATACTGTGTTTTAACAATAAACTAATCCCTAATAGTAGTAATACTCTTGCTGTTCCACAGGAAGGCAAGTTGCTGAACGTGGTGCACAGGAACCCGACGTTGCTGCACCTGATGTGGGCTAACGAGACAAAGTTGGTGCTGGCCTCCCCAGAGTCCCCCGGAACTGTCTCCATCCTCAGCTACTGGTAACCTCCACTAGACATCACATCTTATCTTGAAAGTTCATCTGTGTTGGTAGAAATCATTATGAAGCAAGTTTAAACTGTAATATCCAACACAATAAATTGGACTCAGCCAAATTTTCGACTGAAGCAGTGGATTTGCTCATTCCTTGACAAAGACTTTAGTTGTACAGTCAAAAATTTGTCCAATTTATTGTGTTGGATATTACAGTTTAAACTTGCTTCATAAAGACATCACATCCTCCACACAGGGTTCAAACTAGCATGTCAGCAGAATGTACTGCACCTGCGCAAAACCTGGACTTCATTGTGAATAGCACTTCGGCAGAATGTCTCTTTCAAGGTTGCATTCATGCATTTAATGATGACATCCCATATATAGTTTTCAAATGTTGTGTCGGGAAAGATATCGTCTGCAATGGGCAAAACTCTGATTAAACGTTGATCAACGAAAACCTTGAAAAATCCATCCAACATACATGTACAAGGGCAGGGCATATGGCCGATAGTTATAATGTTTCTACTTGACAACTGCTAGAATGCAGATATCAGAGATGGTACCCAGTACTCCAGTGGCCCTTCAGTGATGCAAGGTTGGTTGGCGTTGATTTCAGGACCATTAGCTTGCAGGTACAATAAGACAGTTAGACTTACGAAAGCCACATAACGCTCAGGCTTCTAGGGGCCATGGCCCAGGTACCATCTCTGAGATGTGAAGTCTAGCAGCTCTTCTAATAGAACTGTCACAACTACCTGTCATATGCTCTACTGTTATATGTTGGACACCTGTATGGGATTACTATTGGCTCCGTATCATCCAGATGCAGGAATGTACAGTAGTACTCAGATCAACACAGGGTTCAAGTCTAGCTAAGAAAACATCTCGGCATTCACGGCAGCCAAGATTTCAATGTAAAGTGAAACTTTTCCCAGAACGGCATAGTCTGGATAGTTTCTGGGACTGCTTAATGCCACATCTTTCCATGCGTGGTAAAACGTTATGGCTGCCAGAAGACTGTGACATTTCGCAGTCTGGTTCTGTACCCCCAGTGTATAGGGCATGTGGGACGGAAGTGCCAAGAGCTGGGAAATACTAGTACACGGAATTACCCAGGAATTTTGAGTATTTACAGGAATTTGAACCCTATGGCATGCACACAGCCCCCCAGAGCAGGTGGCCCTGGTGGGATTATACTTCATTAAGATTCCCCATACCACACACACCTGTTAGTGTTCCTGATGCACCTGGCAAGCATGTCAGCAGAACGTACTGCACCTGCGCTAAATCTGTAATGTATTGTGCATGGCACTTCTAGGAAAGGTCTCATGTAAGGTTTTTTTTGCCTATATAAGGATGACATTCTGTCTATAGTTTTCAAATGTTGTGTCGGAAAAGATATCATTAGCAACAGGCAAAATTCTAATGCAACGTTGACCAAATGTCCAACAAAAACCGTGAAAAATCTGGGTTTTGCACAGGCGCGGTACATTCTGCAGACGTGCTCACCTGGTACTCTTGCTTCTTTCGCTATGAGGTTTAGCCTCTCCAGGCTTTGGAAAGTGGCTGGAAAGCAGAAACTGGCCAGATAAACAGATAACATGCCAGGAGAGTTGGTCTGCTAAAGAGCACAGTTTGTTACTCGTGAACTGTAGTCTTAAGTGGACCAACTCCCCTGGCATGTTTCCAGCTGCTTACCAAAGCCTGATAGTGGCTACATGTATATGAGATGCACCTTGCAGAGACAGTGTCATCACTTTATGCACCTTAGGACATAGGCAGTCTCTGGGAACTATTTTACATGTACGCAGCAGTGCACTGTATTACATGTATTACTGTGTTATCCAGGCTTCAGTAAGCCTATATTAACACTGCTGTAAATACATATCATGAAAAGTAAAAAAAAAAGGAATAGTACAAAACTTGTCTTTCTGTAAAATAGACTGTAAAGCCAGTAATGTCAGGGCTCATTGCATACATGTACAAACTACCCAAGTTTTCAGGAAAACAGCAGTTTCCATACCAGATAGTAAAAAGCCAGTGGTTAGCTGAGAAACAGTTACCAGTAAGTCTCTACTTATGTACATATTTGTTGCATTCTCTTGTGCCATTTCTGCCAGGTTGTCACAAAACAGAATTTTGTAAGTTCTAGAAATAGCCCAGTATAGCTGGTGAGACCTGGATGTTGTATCAAGGAGGACCCTTGAATTGCCAGGAAATATAAACTGTCTAATGCAGACATGTACAGTACAGAGCAAAGTAGTAGGTAGCTTAGTGAATGAGACTTTTAAAAAAGACCATTTAGTGAGGAAGGTAAAGCAATGTTTGAGGTCAAAAGTGTGCTATTAGAGTTGCAGAAATGGAATTAAACAGAAATTGCTAGTTTTAATATATATAATTATTCATCTATGTATACATTACCTGTAAAAATGTGTGCTTTTCTTGCATTTTAACAGACTGTTTGTACCAAAGAGCATGAAGTTGACCACGTATAAGTGCAGTAGCTCAGTTTTGCTGTTATCTTCTTCCTATGCCCATGCAAAGAACAAGTTTTTTGTAAAGGTACAAAGTACATGATTTTTCTAAAGTTGAATATGGCGGTGCTATTGTTGTTCTATATAACTTATTTTGCTACATCATTCCATTAAGTATGTTCTTCATGTATACCTAAGTGCGGAGTCTGACTTAAGCAAAAACCATGTTTACTCCTCAGTAGCCACCAATTATACCGAGTATATTACCCATTTCTCACAGACAACAGACCTTAATACATAACATAGTACTTAACAAGGGTAATGTCAGCACAGAAGGGCAACACCTACCTATGCACAAGAAATGGTGCAGAATGCTATTGAGCTTCAGGAAATGGAGATTGTATTGTTTGTGTATCAGCTGACTGGTGAGTGAATAGTGTATTCCTGATGCCATGTCCCTGTAATATACCTCTTATCAGTTGTGGGGGTGCGTATAAACATGCCACATGGTTGTGGTGTACAGAGAAAACATCTACCGTAACAGTACTCAAGGAACTAGATTTTCAAGACGGTCAGACGTTTAAGGTAGCATCTGCTACCTGCGGTCAGTACTGTAGTGGCATAAGCAGATATAAGGCCACACCAATTTAATTTCTTGGTTAACGGATTCGCCGCTTCATTTTTTTCTGATTTGCAAATAAAAATAAAAATCCAGAATCAACTGCAAAATGCTCATATTTTGCTCTAAACAGTTGAAAACAGTCCTTTTCATCCTAGTTGGTACACTTATTCCATCTTTCAATGCAATGGTATCATTAAAAGTTCAAAATTCATTGTTTAAATTTTGAACCAGCCTGGTGTGTTGACTTCATGGCTCCTATCGTACCATTTTGGCCAATTGGGCCATGACAGGATGCCCAGGCCTGCTTTTATTTTTATTTCGCCCGCCCGCTCCATTATTTTTCTAGGAAAATCCGTTAACCAAGAAATTAAATTGGTGTGGCCTAAAGGTGCACAATGAGAACTCCAATACCAAAGCTGGTGGAAAGGATGGAAGAGATAACATCTTTAAGACCGGTGAAGGAATGCTAAGCAGTTGTAGAAAAAGTGATTAGGAGTGACCACAAACAATGTAGGGCCTGCCCTCAGACCGTAAACAGTAAAACTGAAGTAAAGGGCTGGCTCCCATCAGCAGCTGCACACAGCTGGAACAGTCGGGGGTTTACAGGGAAGCTGAGCGTCATCCCCAGGGTGTTTCTGTGGGCTGCTGGCATTCCTAAGGCCTACAAGTTAACCTGAAGTACTCTGGACCTGCCACGGCTGCCATTAACCTCAGTGTACCTGTTATGTACTGATCAGCTCCAATGGGAGATATACAGTCTATATGCAGAAAAAAGGATGTAAACATGTTGATTCCCAGTTCTGTACCTAAAATATGCAGGTACATACATGTACTGTATATGTATATGTAAAACTTCTATAGTGTAAAGTTTGCTGTGACTTGGTAAGAAGAAAATTATGGAAGTCTTATAGAAGAAAGCATTACCCCTTGTAAATTTAGGAAGCCCCAAAGAGACGTTTATGGAAGCAGAGACAGAAAGTACTGAAGATTTTTCAGAACTTGAAACATTTCATGTAGATAAGAAATCTTTTGAGCAAAATATGATCCCTTTTCAATAACAGTTTCAGTCCTTGTGGGGAAATCCAGAATGTCAAAATCTAGTTCAACACAATGTGATATAGACCACATGTACAGGCTGCATGGCCTTAGAAATACAGACATTGATATGTGTATGATGAACTCTACTGCAGATGGAAAAAAGTGTACCTGAAGTGGCCGTATGTTGAAGGTGTGTTAGACTTGTGGACATGTGTGTGATGAGTCTTATTATGCCACAAATATCTAATTCTCCAAGTAATGTTACAGATATTACAGCCCTGGTTAGAACTTATTGTACAGCTGTCATTTGAATTGGTTCTTGAAATTAGACCCATGTATACTGGGTAGACATCTGAGCTCTATTGCCAAATGTCGTGATTTTAGTTTGTTTTCCTTTCTTTCCCTCCTTGCTGTATGTTTTTGGAACTTCTGTATCCAGGCTGTTTTAAAAACTCTTTCATGAATCTACAGTGTAAATGCTTGACATGAGATACTGTTTCCTGTAGGTTGCCATATGAAATATCATAAGTGTAATAATAGTAATACACGTACATCAAATGATGTTTCCAATATTCAAGTGTCATTGCATCAGAATTGTCCCATCATGAATTGTTTCCAGTGCAAAGGAAGTTGTGTACAGCAGTATCTAAAATTGCTTTTGCTTGATTACAACCAATCGGATGTTACAGACTTGTTACAGCCATGTTTGCACGTGTAGTTGTTTTGAGTGTGTTAGTCCAACAGACGTTACGTATGATGTGTAGAGGTTAGTACATGTATATTAGCTGCATGTGCATGTAAGCTATAAGTTTCCCTGCAGAAATTGTGTTGAAAGATGACCTGGTGGATTCATGCCATGGTGCTGGAGTCTACAAATGATGTGTCTTTTGATTAGAATTGAGAAAAAAAGTGAAGAATATGATGAAAATACATATATATATCATAAGGTATTTGCATGCGTCCCAGTGTCTCCTCTGCACCCGCGCCAGTCCCGTCATGCTCACAAATCTCTTACTATATACAGAGAGGAGGCAGACGTCCGTAATATCTCTAACTTCCTTCCAAATGCATCCTATTTTTCCCTTGTTATCCTCACCCCCTATATATATATGGGTTGCACATACAGTACTAGTACCATCTATACAGCACACTGTATATGTACGATTTGGGAGTATTTCTCGTGCAACGCATCACACTGCAGTGAAATGCAACAAATGCGGGAAGTAACTACGCCACCGCAGGGCAAAAAAAAAAGGCAGGGATCTGTGAAATGACTAAGACATCAAATTATTTGAAAATATTGTGTAAAAAATGCCAGCAGGACAAGGGTTAACACTTGGGTCGGACTTGGCAGGTGGATGGATCCTGTCTGACAGATGTCAATCATCGGCGCTGATTGTAACAAATGTTGTTCCGGGGAGGCCGTCCCGATATAAACTTCCCAGTTGGTGGGTGGCGTGATTTGTGGTCTTCCAAGTAATCCTGTGGACTTCCACAGTTCGTGCCTGGTTCTCCCGGTACGCGCTACATTCAGTGCACTCTTTTTGCATCCAGTGCACTTTTTAGGGCTTTGAAACCCGATTTTTTTAAAGCCAATATTCTAGTCATTTATCTACATACTGAGTTGACTATCCCAATGTACTTGTATATTGACCCTCATGGACCAAAGATTCCCACAATTCTGACGGAAAATGGTTACTGGAAGGGCCCTGGGCTGATTTTTAGTGTACAACCCAGAAATTAAAGGACTCATCTTGGACTTGTTTCTGCAGTTTTACTGATGATGTCCAAAGTATCCTCCAGGCCTTTCTACGGGAGTACGGCATTCGACAAAAGGGAGAGTAAACTAGTAAAATTGGCCAGGGGTCCGGGAGTCAGTCCGCGAAAGGTTGGTTCTTTCCCTCTATGCACGGCCAGTCAAACTCCCGGGCAAATTCACCTATATATGTAGCCAGCGTAGTCTGATAGAGACTACTTTAAACTAAGGACAGAAGCCATTTGCTGAAGGACTCTGTAACAACAGGGAGACAAAAAGTAAAGACCATCCAGAAGTCCTGACATTCCCAGACAGCGGGTGCGTTGTACAGTAGGTCAGCCTGACAGAAGAAAAACACGCTCCCCGTCGATTCTGTAGCAACATTAGAAAGATATACAGCCCTCTGTTTACTCAAACCTCACGCTGGATTTAAGGCACCTGGTTTTTAACAGACATGTTTATGAACACGCATTGCCGTGACCGCCCTTTTCTCAAAAATCATCACACCGCGCCCCCTGCACAAGAACTACCCACATGTTCGGGCCGATAGCGTTATATCTGTATTAACCTCTCGGCGTATAAACACACCAGCTTCGCAGGCACGCGGCGCGGCGGCAGCTAGCTACATTACACCGTACGACTTTCTACACCTAACCCTTGAACATCTAACTCTAAACATTGCTTAATAAAGCTATCTAATGATAGCCGTGGCCCCTCAATGAGCATCTTTTTATATTTTGGCTATGTATACTTAGCCTCTACCAGTCGTCGGGAAGCGGCTAGAAAGAGTAGAACTTGGCCAAATAATAGATGACAATTTTTTGCCAGGGGAGTTGGTCCAGAGAGCGGCAAACTGTTCTCGCCTAGACCCTGGTATATTATCTGTCTATTTGGCCGTTTTTTACTCTTTCCAGCCGCTTCCTGAAGCCTGGTAGAGGCTAGTACTACTATATACCTGCTCTTGTCTGGAAGATAAAAGTTTAACCGGGTGAATGGAGTATAGTACCTAACAACTCGGGAGCAAGTACTGGTATATTCACGTATAGATCGTTACCTTTCTATGATCTTCTATACATGCCCCGTTTCTTTCTGTCACTATAAACCCACCAACATAGTGTCAGAAATAACGGGGCATGTATAGAAAGGTAACGATCTTCCCCCACAGACCTCTGCTTGGCGACTAGGATAGCAGGGATCAGGATCAATCGTCGCTCCTAATAACCAGCAAGTGAATAGACTAAAGCTATTTCCAACTGGAATTCCCGGGATAAAAATACTTCCCGGCCCGCTCAATCACGTCGCGACCTTTGAGTGGAGACCCGGTGCTGTCTGGGGCGGACGGGTGTTAGCCTGGGTGCCAGACTGTTTCCAGGTCGCACATATAGGCCAGTTCCTCGGCGCCAGAGCCAACAGCCTAGCCTGGGTGCCAGACTGTTTCCAGGGCACACATAAGCCATGGTTCGTCGGCTCCGGGGCCAACAGCCTAGCCTGGGTGCCAGACTGTTTCAGGGACAGTACACAGGCTAGTGTCTCAGCTTCAGGTCCAACATGCTTCCTTGAGTGGCCTTGAGTGCCAGTCCAGGGTCCACAGAGGCCAGTTCCTCGGCTTCAGGGCCAACAGGGCCTCTACCAGGTTCGGAAGCAACTGAGAAAGGAGGGGATGCGGCGAATGTACTCCTTTATATATTAATAGCGGGCCAAATACCCTGGCAATATCTGTCTATCTATGGCCAATTTGTACTGTTCCACCCTCTTCAAAAGCCTGACAGAGACTACTAGTACCTGATCCACGATCGGCCCTAGCGTAAAAGGTTATGTATGGCACCCAGGCTGACGGTTTGTTGCAGTTGTTGTTGTTGTTGTTCAACGTCTAATATCTCGATGGACGTGCTCTCGTGGTGCTGGTTTGCGCATGGTTCTAGGCAAACTCTTGTCTTGGTGCACGGTGGCTGTTACCCTGTTAACTCGGGTCCTAACGTGCTGGCATCCAGGCTAGAGCTAGCGGGGTGTGGGTGGCTGTCTCTCGTGCCAATGCCTGCCATGGGCCTGGCAGCCAGGCTAACGGGGTGTGGGTGGCTGTCTCTCTGCTATTAAACTAACTCGTGCCAATGCCTACCACGGGCCTGGCAGCCAGGCTAACGGGGTGTGGGTAGCTGTCTCTCTGCTATTAAAGGATTAAACTAAACTCGTGCCTATGCCTACCACGGGCCTGGCAGCCAGGCTAACTTGGTGTGGGTGGCTGTGACAGTGTCTCTCTGCGTGAGCTATGCGGCGGCGGGGATAATGTTTCACACTCAATTTGGGATCATCTTGACAGGCATCCCGCGCTTGACAAGGTCAGGGCTCCCCAGCGGGAGAGATACGGGCCACAGCGGGCCCGCTGAGGGGGCCACCGGGAGGAGGTTGTGTGGTCCACGCTTTAGGCCACACCAAGTAATTCTGGACGGCCTGACATCCTCTGGAGGCCCTTAATCTAATGCGGGGTCGCGCGAAAAAACTCATGGTCGAACTCTCCGACAGTACATCCACGAACTACGACAACTCTCCGTAAATTCCCGTGCCAGAGGCAGGCTTGAAGTTATTAGACCAAATCATTGCCAAAGTGAAGTCGGCTTTGCCTGGCGAGATCTCATGTTGGGAGGATGAAGAGTGTTGAATCAACAGGCGGCTTTCTACAGATCCTCTGGACTACCGAGAACACCCGTTTTAATTGAGCAGAATCCTGCAGCATTCATTGAACTTGACTCGCATTGCTAAATAGCAAATGTTATACATCCGGCTAAACTTGACTCGACATATGTTTTGTTATATAGTACTTCAGGTACCAAAATAGCCGAAAAGAAGCAAAAAAAAAGGAAATCACTGAATGTTGAATCAGTACACCTACAAAAACAAGACTTAGGGTCATTTCAACTTGAGAATGATCGTAAGATCATAAGAGTGATCGAAAGCTTGTTGGTCAGCGTTTTATGTACGGAAATAGCACATGAAATCTTCATCATCAACAAAACTGGATGAGAGGAAAATGGAAAAGAAAGCTTAAGAAAATGTCAAGAAGATATTCGGTGGCGACGCATAGACTAGAACTGCATTGCTTCCGCGGACTGGAGTTTGAGAACACGCCAATGTAAAGAAAGATAAAGCAGTATACAAAGTGGTAAAGAGTGACTTCCAACTCGTGGGCGGGGAAGAGAAAGCTCACTGGAGGCAGGAGCGAGAGGATTGGAAACCACTGGGCGGGATTAGCCGTGTCTGGGGCGCCTCAGTGGATACTGTTTTTGGCTTAAAACATGTTGCCGTGGCCTCCAGAACAGACAAATGGGGGTTTTGGAGTCTTACCAGTGACCCTGACTTCGGTCCCGTCAAGCACCGAGAGCTCATGGTAAAGTAAAGACACATAATACCCCAGACTATGGATGTAGACTACTGGGACAATTTACCTGAGATTTTCTAACCATCTTGGGTAGATAAATAACTCTCACCCGAATTAAGCTTCGATTCTGGTGTCTTTCTAATTCTGGTGTCTGCTGCCGTCTAGTCCCATTCAAAACAGTACTGCGACAAAAGAAGGAAAATCTACAGGCACCGAAGAAAATTGCTTATAATATCACATGTACGGCTGCACACAATTGAGTACTAGTATTATCTCCCGGCGGGTCCCAAAAATGCATCAGCCCACCTGTGAAATGACAACAACCCTTCAATCATTAATTTCATCACACCATTTCCCGAGTTCCGACTTCTACATAATATTGCCAGATATTTATCAGTTATTGCTTCAAGCGACGCTGACGTAACATCCGTATTTGCCCGCTTGTCTTGGACTGGCTAATCGGACGGGCGAGACAGAAATACAATTTAGATAGTCTTGGAATCCCGCCCTGGGCTCGGAAGGACAATGTTGACGTCGGTAGATGGAAAAGGGCACTGTTATCATCGTGAACCAACTTACATTTCCTCCATGGGCAGTATTCTCCAAGCAGAGATTTAGGCTTTACCTTATTTTTGACGTGTTATATGCGTTTTTATCGGGGTTTATTTTTTTATAGTGGTATTTTTTTCGCCAGCCAAACATGTTGGATACTGCCCTGCCAATTTGATATTGTCTTGCAGACACCATAAGATCTGCTTGGAGAGTACTTGGATATCACTCTTTGGTAAGATTTTCAATGGACCGCAAAGCTAAACTCCAAAATCATGCATCAGCAATGCTAGTGTCGATGGTTAGAACATCAAACGTGAGGAAAATTCGGTTTAAGAATCCCGGGCCGAATGTCTGGGTGTCCTGGACTCAGACTAGACACATTATCAATGATATCCAGATTATCAAGTTCACTGTGATAAGTGCAGTAGTATCAATGCAAGCGGCCCAACCCCGGTTGTCGCTCCCTTAGAGGAGGGCCTGCAGGGGGGGGGGGTCCAGACAACGTTCTACGCTGAATTCGGAATCCGAAACCTATCGATTAAGCTTTACGATAAATTTCAAGGGGCTGCAACGCATTACGTAGAATTAAAACACCGAATACGCTCTACGCAAAAATATTGGAGCGGTCCGTCTACGCTCTACGTAGAATTAAAACGGCCGATTACGCTCTACGGAAAAGGGCGTGCGGGCCCCCTTAGTGCGCAACTTTGAGCTCAAGGAACCGGTTTTTACTGGCTGATGCAGGCCTAGGCATGGTATCATGGGTTTGGAAGAGCAGGAGGATGCGACGAATTCGGTTGACAGCGAGACGCGTATACGGACTAGCGAGGTCGCCCTCTGCACTTGGGAGGTCTGACGACTGTGGTGTTTAGTACTACGGGTTCCCATAAACAGAGTGGAGTAGATTCAACTTTTAAATGAAACCGGGTATGGGAATTAATCTAGAATCCCTGACAAGAACTAAAACCTTCAGACTACATAAAAGCAAGTGGCTAGCCTTGTAGATAAGTGTAGATGACAGTTAGTTAAATAAACAAAACGGGGTGAGCCATGTTTGACTTGAAAAAGGGTAAGAAAGTCGACTAATTTTCGTTTTCCTTAAGTCACAAACCCATTGTTAAAATGTTTTTTTTTTATTGTTCCTATTGCTTATTAACTGCAATATCTAGAACGTATGCAGAACACCATTATTTTGTAGTAATTTCTTGGAAGCAAGGCACCATCAAATTGGCCACCAGATGCCATTGGCCCCCGTACGCGAAAAGAATCTGCTTTGACATTAATTCTGCAATGGTCCCAGTAATCACACAGCCCATTTCCATGCTTTGAATATTTGACCCCTCCCAATAGGACAAAGTCAACTGTCCTTTGTTTTAGTCCAAGCGCCCCGCGCTGGCCTGTTGGGAGATGACAGCGGGCGAGACCATTGGAAGATTTATGAACTTCCAGGGGGCGGGAAGCTCGTGTTGATAATGAGTAAATAAACCAGTGGCCATTACAGGTCGGGGGTCCATTCACCGCCGACACCTCCGGGGCAATTTCGCTAATCTTCTCGCGCCTTTTCGGTTTGGTGCAAATTTTCCCCTGAGCCTACACCAGCCGGATCTGAAGTGGAAACCGCCCAGGGGTAATCCGATGTGACAGGAACAAAACACGCTAATTAATCGAGTTGGTGAAGAGTGTATTTGTCCCTGTTTGTCACGTGCGCACTCCCCATTCTTCCCCGAGCTGCTGCCACTGCCCCACAAGCGCCTGGGCTTCAGAGCAGCGCTGGCACTATTCACAAAGTGGTGTGCACGGCGCTGAGCACTAGGCTGTCGTTAGGGTAACAGGTCCGCGAGTTGTTGTCTGGAGCAGCGACACACAGCCAGTGTGGGGAGGACATGGCAGCGTGCGGCCGCAGGATACGTCTGACCAGGGCCCTCACGGTGCTCCTAACGGTAGTGGGGACCGCGATCGTCGTCAACCTCGCCCTGCTGAGCCCCCGTCACGACCACGGGGGCCACCTTCTCCTCCCGGACACCGACGGCGATCAGGCCTTACCGGCGGGGATCACGGCACACATCAGGGAGCTGCAGGCGGAACTGGAGAACAAGAGGAGAGAGATCGCGGAGTACAGGGAGAGCATGGACCTGCTGGCCGCCGCGGCACGCCACAAGCCCGCCGCCGCGGAGCCCAAATTCCGACGGCTCATGGACGCTCAGAGGCGGGATCGGGAGAAGCAGCTCCTGTTGCAGGTTGTCAACACGGACGCGCCCGCCAGGACGGCCCACGCCGGTTCGGCCCTCGAACAACTACACCCCAGGTACATCGGCTGCAGAGAGCTCGAGCACATCAAGGTTACCGGTCCCGCCGGGTCTGGGTACACCAAAGTCGTGCAGAAGGGGACGTATAAGTATAACGGACTGGACGTCGCCATGAAGTCGGTGGCGATGTCCGGACACGACATGAGACTTTGTCTGGACACTGGCATGGACCACCGCGACTGCTCTGCGCTGGCCAACTACAAGATCGTCAAGGAAGTCGCCCTCTTACAAGCCCTGGCGCATCCCAATGTCATCAAGGTATGAAAACCATGCTTTTCCCTCAATTTTTAATACTGTGGAAACTTTCGTGTGTCGTTCGAAATTATTAGGCCACTTCTAGCCTCAAGACTCTCCACCCACTTGGTCGATAAATATCGGTGTTAAGTTTCTTCCACTTCAGTTCTGTATACAGGTCTGATATACGGTATTTGAAATGCAGACAACATAATTTGAACACTTTTGCCCTTAGCTGTTTCCTCTGCCTGCACATAAACTAGTTGCTTTGCTATTCCATATATTCTGGTCACGGGGAATGGTCCAGTGTTGATATGGGTGGTAGCCTTGGACCGTGTCTGCATCTGTGTTGACTCTTGTCGTTGTTGTGTTAGACAAAACGGACCTACCCAGTTTGTCTTGCACCATATGTACCATGCGAGCTCTCCCGTTTCCCACCTCGACAAAAAAAAAACCTTGAAATAACTCGTTGGCGGGGATTACTGCGTTTACTGTGGGGTCGGGCATAAGAAAGGAGGGGAGAGATTTTCCCTTGAGCTGCCTGCCTTACGCGCCATTGTTTGGGACAACTGGAACGTACAAACACTTTGCAACACAGACGAAACCCTAGAATAAGTGTCCATATTTTCTCCCTCGGGTTAAACTCATGGTTTTTAGTTAGAGACAGAAGTAGGGTTTCATTTGCCTCGTTTTTTTTTGGTCGGAGGGTACGTGTGAATATATGATAATTACTTTCTTCGTTTTCACAATTGCCCGCAAATTTCACTTAGTGTGTGGTTTTTCACAGGAACGGGGGCACGCGGTGTTGTGCGCCTTTATTTACCCTAACGAGCGAGGCGGGTCTCCTAAATACTTATGCTAATAACATGTGAGGACAGATCTAGAATCGCGGTCGACAGTGAGTGTGTAAAATTTATTATGTCGCAGTTTTGACATGCACGGACTTGCAATAAACGCACCTAGAGGGTACTTGATGATTTAACGACAAGATTTAACTACTTATCGCGCCGTGGCGCCTCCCGCTGCCTGGGCCAGTCCCACTTTTATCTCCAGTCGATCAGAAAAGCCGGAGAGAATGGAGCGTGAGATAGGTTTTTACTGGCATGACGGGCACAACCGGGTCTCTCTAGTCTCCACCAGGCGCCTTTGCAGGTTGCACAAATACGTTTGTAGTAGAAATCGGCATATAAAAAGTATGTAGCTGACCAGGAGATTTGGCCAAATCTGTGCTGACAAATTGGACCCTCTGTGATCGACCAACTCCCCTGGCCAGTTTTATACATTCTTTTTTTGGCGGATTTCTACTAGCTATTTAGCCTGCACAGGAGTCTGGTGGACACTATCGTCTATCGGTGGAGGGGAAGCAGAGCCTGGGTGACCCTAATTTGGCCCGTCTGACTCTACATTACACCGAGATGTGAGAGAATGTGCATACTTTCGCACAGAGCGAGCTAGCGTCATCGGAGAGCGGGGCCCAATTTCGGATAAGTAATCCATTATAAAGTCGACAACACGCGTCGCTAGTCGAGTTCTCACCACACTGAGACGTGTTTTTCCTGCTCGGAGACGAGACCCAGGCCCCAAAATTCCGAGGCCGATTTCTACTATTTATTTATCATCGGAGAGGACCTAATTTCGGATAAGTAAATCCATTATAAAGTGGACAACACGCGCCGCTAGCCCACTTCTCACCATATACTGAGACGTGTTTTTCCGGCTCGGAGACGAGACCCATGCCCAAAATCCCGAGGCCGATTTCTACTATTTATTTATCATCAGAGAGGACCCAATTTCGGATAAGTAAATCCATTATAAAGTGGACAACACGCGCCGCTAGCCCCACTTCTCACCATATACTGAGACGTGTTTTTCCGGCTCGGAGACGAGACCCATGCCCCAAAATCCCGCTCTCCATCCTATCTCTCCACCTGTCAAGGGCTGACCAGACTCCTGTCAGAAGCAGGCTTTCAATCTTCCGGTGATTTCCGCTATGCGGGAGCGGGCAGCCCGATTCTCCGCGGCACCAGTCAGTGGAGAACGCCCCGTCTTTCAAACCGAAGCTTTCCGGAGTGACAGAAGGCTCCCCGAGGCGATACCTATTACAGACAACAAATCACACTCCATTTGAGGTGCTAGAGGCGGTTTATTTTCACTGCTAATCCCCCTATGCCCCACCGTGACACACCAGGTCTGGCTCTCTCAGTAACTTGTAGAACTCTCCTCTCAAACTGGGGGACAATTTGATGTAGATTTCTGAAATAAATCCAGTCTTAAAGTTCATGTTTGACTTATCATAAGGAAGAGAGGTTTTCTCAATTTTCTTCCTGCAAAGTGCATTTGTTTTCAATAACACAATTTAGGTGTAAAGTTGTGTTAGATACTAATTCACTACCATGTAGATATGACACTCCAACATCGGTCTAATGCCAGGATTTGGTGAAATGCTCTCCCTTAAATATTGGTTGATGTCGATAAAAGTATAAAAATCTATCAATAGGAAGAGAGATAAAAATCACTTTTGCTTTCAGCCCAGAATTTTAGTACAGATTTGCCTCAGATAACAATTCAGTTCTTCTACCATGCAGATATGACACTCCAACATTGGTATGGTGCTATTTTACGGATTTAGTGAAATGCA
>NW_017803876.1:1045041-1048656 GCF_001625305.1 Branchiostoma belcheri
TTCCAGGCAACATAACCCTCGAAAATTCCCCCTCATTTCTCAAATTTCCCCAGCCTTGGCAGTGTGACATGCCTCAGATGACTTGTTTATAGTCTGAAAGATTAATGAAGACTCTTGTTGTGATAGGCTGGAGGCCAATGATAAAACTTCCACCAGAAAATGGGGTTTTGACAGCAGAGTTTCTGGAGTGAATTCCCCCTTTTAAACAGCATCAGGGTGACTCGGATGGTATCTCCATCCTGGGCCAAGTATTTGGCCTCTTTCTCCATGGGTCAATTGCGAGTCACTTGAATCACCTCAGCTGTTGTTGTCAGTGAAGTCTGCTTGTCCCACACCTATAGTGTGTCAGGGATAGTCCCAGGTGTCAGGCGGTACATGTAATACTCTCCAAGCAGAGGTGGTTGCCAGGGAAAATTATGACCTTCTTATCAGTGTACACTGAGTTTTTTTTTATCCACCCTCTCCACACAAAAAAAAGGGCATACAATAAGAGGGTCACAATTTTTACCAACAATCTCTACTTGGAGAGTACCAGTATGGCCTTTAGATGAGATGGCACCAAAAACTGTAAAATGGCCCCAAAAACAGTAAAATAAATGTGAATGAAAGGATATGTTACCTAGACTAGCGTCTAAAGGCTTAAGGCTAGGACATATTTGATGAGTGTGTTCTAGAGGGAATGAAAAGTGTAGCTGTTTTACTTTCCATACAGATATCACTGACTTTAACTGATGCAATGTGGTCCTGAAATGTTGCTCCCAAAATCTCCATAACATAATGCTTAGCAGGTCCCATCCATGGGTACTGCACTCATACACTGGTTCCTGTCTGCAATGCAAGGACAATCAATCTACAATCTCATTATCGACTTTCCGCCACGATTTCAAGTCCCATCCTGCGGGCCTGAGTCCTGACAGGGTAGCGTGTAAAGACAGAACAGCTTTAAGTATTCCTTATCTAAATATGTTGACCCGAAAACATCATTATGTTGTGGCAATTGTGGAGGCATCCGAAGCATCTGTGAGGAACCTTAACTCTTGTACTACTGTACAAGTGATTAGTCCTTTTTCAAAGCTGCTCTTCAGAGAGGATTGTTTCAGATCAGAGCTCGAAATACTTTTTTCTGCATACCTACACTGGTACAGATCACATTGAAAGTTACATGCACCAGACAAATTTTACCTGTACCACTCAGAATGTAGGAAGTCAGGATCATGCTAAAAACTGTCCAGAAACCATTGCCATTTCTCATACTTCATAGGCAGTATGTAACAGTCAATGCAGCAAATAAAAACCCACACTACCTACACGTATATACAACTGTGTACATGGCCCAGTGCAGGTTAGGTGCAGGTAGACATCAGAAATACCTGCACAGCTCCAATTTTACCTGTACTAACCTGCATATGCAGACCTGTGGTATTTCGAGCCCGCCAGACAGATGTGCCCTGCAACTGTTGCTGCCTCGCTTTGTAAATTCCAATTTCCTAATGGTAAGCCTCGCTCTATTTGGCATTAACCTTCTGACTGAGTAGATGCCAAGACTGTTTAACATCAAGTGCAGTGGCAGGAGCTAGGGTAGGGGGAGAGCCTCTCGCAAGAACTTTGAAATATCCAGCTCATTTTACTTCATAGATGTTCATAGCTGGTCAACAAAACTTGGGTTATCAAATGTTATTAGCATGTACCAACTTTCAGCCATCCTTTGTTGTTGTTTTTTTTGTTTTCTCCATGTCACTACTGGTAGTGACTCAAAAGTACTACACACTATTTCTGTGTGAGCATTTCTATCCAGAGGTGATATGTGTAGTTTTGAGCCATTCTTTGGTCCATTTGTAAACTCATTCAAAGAAACCACATGCAACAACACCAAGTAATGTATTAATATGAAGCTCTGGATCATCCACTGTGAGAAATGCGAGACAACAGTGAACTGAACTGAATATCTAGGGCAGCCCAAACTGGAATTGAGTTCCTACCAGGCCAAAACAACTCTGCTCTACTCTACTCTACTCTTTTCATGACAAATTGTTGATATAGAAATGTTTCCCTTCAAGATCAAATGTATTCCTCAGCCCCATGTCTGTATCTGTATCATTATACATGTAGCTGGTATAACTGCCCTTTGGCGTGTAACACACCAGCTTCGCAGGCACGCGGCACGGCTGCAGCTGGCTATATCACACGGAACGACTTGTTACAATCAATCTTTGTTGCAGTTGTTTAAAGCTTTCTAGTGATGATGCCCCAACTGTGCCTGGTGACAACAAGTTCCACTCTACGATAGTTCTTGGGAAATACAAGTTTTTGAACACCTCAATATTCTTGGTTGACAACTCTGATACTTGAAGGCATGACTGTTTCTTGTTCTTTTCTGGGCTGGTCCAACTGTAACTGACACTTGCCCCATGTCCAATGTGCCCTTGTCCCCCTTCCACCCCAGGGAACAGGCAGCTTCCTGCTGGGGGCCAGACCAGGGGTGAACGCGGCTTGTGGGTTAACCTGCCCGAAAATGCTTCACTCCCTTTTCCTTTGTCAGCCCAGCATGGGGAAGGGCAAAGGGGGGATCTCCTTACTTACCCACTGTACAGACACACTTACCCACTGTACAGACACAGCTCTCATGATCATGCCCTCTGTCTGTGGAAGACAGTAGCCTGGATGCCAGACTGTTCTCAGGGCTAATACACAAAGCCCAGCTCCCAGTTTAGATCCTATTATAAAGAAGCTGCCCAGAGCCTAACTTGTATATAATTTGTGGTAATATTTCTTAGGAGCCCAGAGTGTAACTTAGGGTGCTTGTAATAATATTTCCTAGGAGCTAGCCTGTAGCTAGCCCTAGCTAGCTAGCCCTGGCAACTATCTGGCTAGTAAGACAGCTATGCTAGAATGATAATTACATTGCAGTCTATCATAGATTCCCAGCAATTCACATACACTACTGTACATCATCAAATGTAAACCTACCTAGTGACCTGGCCACAGCAATTTAATTTGTTGGTTCTCGGATTTTTTCAGAAAAACTATGAAGCGACAGGGCGAAAAAAATAAAAATAAAAACAGGCCTAGGCATCCTATTATAGCCCCAAATGCCTCGATTGGAGCCATGAAGTCAACACAAAAGGCTGGGATAAAATTTGAAACAATGAATTTTGAACTTTTAACCAAACCACTGCATTAAAAGATTCAAAAAAACTGTAAGAACTAGGAAGAAAAGGACTTTCCTCAACTGTTGGGAGCAAGATATGAGCATTTTTTAGTTGATTCAGAACCAGAATCTTTTTTTTTTTTTTTTTTTTGCAAATCAGAAAAAAATGAAGAGGCGAATCCGAGAACCAACAAATTAAATTGGTGTGGCCTTAAGTGGACTATACTAGGTACTTTGTTATCTCCTGTCACTTTTCCATTTCACCATTCTGTGAACTGACTGAACTCATTCATGCTTTTAATTTCTGCTCGATTTCAAAGCATTTCTTCTGTCCCCAACATTATCTGCAGTGATTGACAGGACATGCTGGGTTCTATTTAGCCCAGCTCTCCTCCCCTTCCATCTGTCCCCTCCTGGGAGCCTTGCCCCTTTTGGCAGGGGGGAAATGCTACAATGTGGCAAATGTT
>NW_017803876.1:1048676-1069874 GCF_001625305.1 Branchiostoma belcheri
CGAGGGCGAGGCACCCCGAGAAGCCTATGGTAGTAAAACAGGTTAAAAATCTCCCATCATTTCTACTATGTAACGCAAGGTCCTTAGTTAATAAGCTTGACGATCTAGCTGACTCAATGACTAGACATGGAATTGACATAAGTGTAGTATCTGAGACATGGTTCTCACCCAACCATCCAACTGAATGTACACATATAGATGGTTTTAGTCTGTTCTCTAAATGTCGCACCAGTCGTGGTGGCGGCGTTGCCATTTACGTTAGAGAAACAATACCTGTGGAAGTTATTGATTTTATTGAAACACCTATAGAGCTAGAATGTTTCTGGATATTAGTTAAACCGTATTGGACACCGCGTCGAATTACAAACATTGCCATTTGTGTTGTCTACAATCCTCCAAACTCGATGTACGAGGACATGTTAGCGAAATATTTGATTGACAGCGTTGATAAGATTAGTACAAAATACCCCCAAGTGGGGATCTGTGTAATGGGAGACTTCAACAGATTTGAGATCAAAAGTCTTATAAATGGAAGTCAGCTCGAACAGGTAGTAAATCAGCCTACTAGGGGTGAGGCTGTGCTTGACTTAATAATATCAAATTTGAAGTCCTTCTATTTAAATCCCCGTATTGAAGAGCCCCTCGGCCTTAGTGATCACAATACCGTTATATGGATGCCCAAAGACCATAAGCCGAGCAACAGGAAAATAACGTCCACCTTCCGACAAATGAGAGATTCCAACGTCCGATCCTTCGGACGCTGGATTTCGGCCTACCCGTGGACCGAAGTCATCGATGCCCCAGATGTCCAAAGCAAAATAGACAAATTTTACCACATACTACATGTCCAAATAAATAAACATTTTCCCTATAAATCTATAGTTAAGCATAACACTGACAAACAGTGGATAACTGCCCAAATCAAATCTACAATAAAACGACGTCAAAATGCATTTCATACTGGAAACATGACACTTTATCGAAGTCTACGTAATAAGGTTATTCGTCTATGTACAAAAGCAAAAAAGCAACACTATGTCTCCAAAGTAAAACATCTTAAGACAGATAACCCTGCTAAGTGGCATAGTTCTCTCCGTAAAATGTTAAATTCTCGTAAACCACAGGTGTCTATTAGGCTTCCCAATGACCCTCATGCAAATGAAGAAGACACAGCAAATATCATTAACATGCATTTTCCTCTATTGTAAATGATTTACCCCCCTTGGACCTGACCTCAGTACCTTCATACTTACCGTCCCCCTCAAAACCACCAACAATTTTGCCATGGGAGTTATACGAAACATTAAAACGACTCAACCCTCATAAAAGTAGTGGTCCGGATGACTTACCGCCCAAAATTGTTAAAATGTACGCGGCTGAGTTCAGTGACGTTTTATCTCATATATTTAATTCATCTTTAGATGAAGGATATGTCCCTACTCAATGGAAACAAGCAATTATAACCCCAGTTCCTAAGAAGATACCAGCCTCTCTCGAAACCTTAAGGCCAATATCCCTAACCTCCAGTCTTATAAAGACATTTGAATCCTACATCGTTAAGTGGATTCTTCAGGACATAGGCAAAGTGATAGATCCCACTCAGTTTGGAAGCAGGAAAGGAAGGTCTACGGTCCATTATCTAACCAGTTTAATTAACTACATAGTCCTTGGTGCTGAAACCCCTAAAAGCGTTCAAACACTACTAATAACTGATTTCAGTAAAGCATTCGATAGGATAAACCACACCAAGCTAATTAACAAGATGTTGACATGTGGGGTAAGGGCGTCAATTATGCCTTGGATATGTAGCTTCCTTACAAACCGTACCCAGTGCGTCCGATACCGTACCAAATCCTCAAATTGGGAGGGAATCTCATCTGGAGTGCCTCAAGGCACTAAATTGGGACCGATTCTTTTTCTTATATATGTCAATGACGCCTTACAAGATGACATTCTAAATCGTTATAAATACGTAGATGACCTGTCGTTATGCGAGAGCAGACTTTTCTGTGAAGAGAGCCTAATTCAATCATCTATGGACCGACTCGACTCTTGGGCAATTAATAATGACATGAAGCTAAATGACGAGAAGTGTATGCTCATGACCTTTTCCTTTATGAGAGACTGTCCCCCACCCCCTAATATAACACTTCATAATAAGCCCCTTATATATACCGAATCCGCCTGTATTCTCGGTTTATGGCTCTCGGGGGACCTGAAATGGGACAAACATATTGAAATTATAACAAAGAAGGGGAGCTCACGTCTTTTCTGGCTGAAGAAACTGAAACATTCCGGACTCCCTGTTCAAGACCTTTGCGATTTCTACCAAGGATACATACGCCCGACCCTTGAATATGCGGCCCCAGTTTGGAATTCAAGTATCTCTGTACATCAAGTAATAAAAATTGAACGCATACAAAAACGAGCAGTAAAGATAATCCTTGGCCCCCTGTACACGTCTTACAACATCGCCCTGTCCCAATTATGTTTGCCGTCCCTAGAGAAAAGAAGAGAAGCCCTCAGTCTTAAGTTTGCAAAGTCCCTCCTTAACTCCACTTCGTTCCGACATTGGTTACCCCCATCCCGCTCAGACATCCATGGCAGATGCCTGAAGGGGGCAAACCAACTCGACATCCCTTTGACGAAAACAAAGCGGTACAAAACGAGCCCAATCCCCTATTTCACTGATTTGTTAAATAAACAAGCAGACCTAGGTTGAAATCTCCCAGTACCGGACGATATTGTTTTTAATCACTTATATATCTAATTTATAACTGCGTACAGCTAGTATTTGTTTAAGTTGTTTGTACCTAGTTTGTCAATGTCCTTTGGTTGTTTAGCCCACCTTATTGTTTAATTGTTTTTAAACCTGTGTACGCAATTCAGCGGTTTAAACGCTGCCATGTACAAGGATTGTTGTTGTCAATAAACTATTATTATTAACTGTTGCTGCCTCGCTTTGTAAATTCCAATTTCCTAATGGTAAGCCTCGCTCTATTTGGCATTAACCTTCTGACTGAGTGGATGTCAAGACTGTTTAACATCAAGTGCAGTGGCAAGAACTGTGAAATATCCAGCACATTTTACTTCATAGATGTTCATAGCTGGTCAACAAAACTTGGGTTATCAAATGTTATTAGCATGTACCAACTTTCAGCCATCCTTTGTTGTTGTTTTTTTGTTTTCTCCATGTCACTACTGGCAGTGACTGGTACTACACACTATTTCTGTGTGAGCATTTCTATCCAGAGGTGATATGTGTAGTTTTGAGCCATTCTTTGGTCCATTTGTAAACATGCAACAACACCAAGTGATGTATTAATATGAAGCTCTGGATTATCCACTGTGAGAAATCTGAGACAACAGTGAACTGAACTGAATATCTAGGGCAGGCCAAACTGGAATCAAGTTCCTACCAGGCCAAAACAACTCTGCTCTACTCTACTCTTTTCATGACAAATTGTTGATATAGAAATGTTTCCCTTCAAGTTCAAATCTATTCCTCAGCCCCATGTCTGTATCTGTATCATTATAGCTGTTACAGCCCTTCGGCGTAACACACCAGCTTCGCAGGCACGCGGCACGGCTGCAGCTAGCTATGTCACACCGAACGACTTGTTACAATCAATCTTTGCGCATTTAGTTGCAGTTGTTTAAAGCTTTCTAGTGATGATGCCCCAACTGTGCCTGGTGGCAACAAGTTCCACTCTACGATAGTTCTTGGGAAATACGAGTTTTTGAACACCTCAATATTCTTGGTTGACAACTCTGATATTTGAAGGCATGACTGTTTCTTGTTCTTTTCTGGGCTGGTCCAACTGTAACTGACACTTGCCCCATGTCCAATGTGCCCTTGTCCCCCTTCCACCCCAGGGAACAGGCAGCTTCCTGCTGGGGGCCAGACCAGGGGTGAACGCGGCTTGTGGGTTAACCTGCCCGAAAATGCTTCACTCCCTTTTCCTTTGTCAGCCCAGCATGGGGAAGGGCAAAGGGGGGATCTCCTTACTTACCCACTGTACAGACACAGTGCTCATGCCCTCTGTCTGTGGAAGACAGTAGCCTGGATGCCAGACTGTTCTCAGGGCTAATACACAAAGGCCAGCTCCCAGTTTAGATCCTATTATAAAGAAGCTGCCCAGAGTCTAACTTGTATATAATTTGTGGTAATATTTCTTAGGAGCCCAGAGTGTAACTTAGGGTGCTTGTAATAATATTTCCTAGGAGCTAGCCTGTATACTAGCCCTGGCAACTATCTGGCTAGTAAGACAGCTATGCTAGAATGATAATTACATTGCAGTCTATCATAGATTCCCAGCAATTCACATACACTACTGTACATCATCAAATGTAAACCTACCTAGTGACCTACATATTTACCCTTAAGTGGACTATACTAAGTACTTCGTTATCTCCTGTCACTTTGCTTTATTTCACCATAGTTGTTTCACCATTCTGTGAACTGACTTAACTCGTTCATGCTTTTAATTTCTGCTGGATTTCAAAGCATTTCTTCTGTCCCCAACATTATCTGCAGTGATTGACAGGACATGCTGGGTTCTATTTAGCCCAGCTCTCCTCCCCTTCCATCTGTCCCCTCCTGGGAGCCTTGCCCCTTTTGGCAGGGGGGAAATGCTACAAATGTGGCAAATGTTCCCCCGAGATTTACACCAAAACAACCTTTTCCAAACATCCATCCTGGGTGGCTGGAGTGGGCACTTCCAGTTCTGTTGGAAAATTTGTGATACTAGCCTGAATCCTGTTATGAAAGTCTGTTGTTGTCCTTGTTTTACGTGTAATATCTTATAGTCTCTTGGTGCTGGTTTACACTTGGTCTAACTCATGGTGCCTTGTTCTTGAGTGGTGCTGGAAGTGTTTCCATTAAGTTGGAAAAGTCTCCGATGATTTCATAACTTTCAGGTCTCCTTTCTGGGCTGGATGGAATATTCGCTACATCGTCTACAGTTTGCTTCCTATAGCTTTAAGTTGCAGGTGTAACTTATGCCTGCGGTAATAAATGGATACCATGACCCATATCAGTGCATGCAGTTTTAGCAAGCCAACAAAAATATTCCTCTACACTCAGGATTCACAATGCCTCCATTCAAAGCCAGCTAGATCATACACAGAAGTATGGGGGGGGGCATGGGGGGGGGGGCGTTGGTAGTTGCTAGTGGTTATGAATTACGCAGAATTTCCGCCGCTGCCGATTACGAATTACGTTAGATTATCAGATCTGATTACGACTTTACGTTTAATGTGCTATTAAGAATTACGTCAATTTTGGGGGAGGCTGCCTACGGATTACGAAGATTACACCTTACGAAAAGTCCCAATCACACCTTGCGTGAAAAAAGCATGCAGGCCCCCTGACAGTAGTTCAGGGATGGCAGGTCTTCCTACCTACCTTCTCAGTGCTGATGTTATCATTCTAATTGCATTCTTGGCACTGTGTTGCTGTCAACGTGAAGATTTACACCACAGTTTTGTGTGGCACGAACCTGTAGGCGGTCATGCACTCTCCAGGTGCCATGCAGGAATGTTCTGGTTAGGAGTACTGAAGTGCACTGGGGAGTTTAGCTGGACTGTTATTACATGGTATTAGAGTAAGTCAGTTGGCTTAACAAGTTATGAGAAGGCTGTTCTCTTGATCGTACGTAAAAGAGTAACACATTTCCTTAAGTTAATGTAGAATAGGTGAATGTGTTCTTGTATGATGTCAAGAATACATTCAAACTCCAGGTTGTCCCATCCAAAAAAGTGGCCATGAGAGTTGCCAGTCCACTAACAACTATTTTGTCAAAAGCTACTCAGTACAGTGACTGCATACATGTTGCTTTGAAAATAAAATACTAGTATTTTTGAAAGTTTAGTAGTGTGGAAGGTCAATTCAGATAACTGGTGGAGAAGTATTTGGTTCTATTTGTACAGAAATGATTTAAAATTTTGTTAATGTCTCAACCATTCCTCCTTTTTGGGAGTGGGTCATTTCAATGGCAGTTGTCAGCTGAATGTAGCTTTTTAAATGGTTAAGTTCAAGGTAAGCTACTTTGTTATGTGACACCCGAGTAAAACTGCCCTTGTTTGTGTGCTCCCAGTTGCTAGGTTACTGTTTCCATGGAGGGGAGGACGGCTCTGTCACCTCCATAACGGAGCTGGGCAGACCTCTGGACATTATCAACCTGCTGCAGGCTTCCTGGGAGGACCGCTTCAGGGTGAGCCACAACTCTTACTTTCAGGGGCATAAGGAAGAAGTTAAACTGTTCTCTCCAACTCAAAATTTGACTCACCGTTATTTTCGACTGAATCACTCAGTCTTCCTCAGCTATCTGACCCAAATGCTGTGGACGCGTGATTTTTCCCATGTGTGACGTCAGCAAAGGGTCAAAGGTTGTCTGAAGTCTGACGTCACACGTGGGAAAAATCACGTGTCCACAGCATTTGGGTCAGATAGCTGAGGAAGACTGAGTGATTCAGTCGAAAATTCCGCTGAGTCAAATTTTGAGTTGGAGAACAGTTTAACTTCTTCATAATGTAATTTACCAACTCAGATGAGGGCCTGCAAGGGGGGGTATTGATTACGAATTACGCCATATTTTCGCCGTCGATTACGAATTATGTTAAATTCTCAGAGCTGATTACGAATTACGTTAAATCATGAGGATTCCAGACCGTCTAAAACACAGCAACTAATAGTTCTACGTCAAAACTATTGCCTTTGTGTTGATTGCGCATAGGCGGTAGATCCATGAGTTTTTTGGAGTCCTGGCGGGTGCCAAAATCACCCGAAATCGGGTTCGAATCGGTGGCTGCCGAAGGCACCGGGCGATAGGTGAAGCCGATCAGCGAGTTCCGAGCGCGCCATACACAAACACCGAGGGGGGGGGGGCAAGATTTCAGGCGCCGAAGACGACCGTCTGCAGGCCCTCTCAGATGAACTTTCATGCTAATTTCAGCGGCATAGTTTGGGTTTAACATGCTTCTACCAGGCTTTGAAAAGAGTAGAAATTGGCCAGAAGACAGAAAACATACCAGGGGGGTTGGTCAGCTAAAGGAGTACAGATGAACAGACCAGCAGCTACCCTGGTAAGTGGCCTATTTGGCCAATTTCTTCCACTCTTTCCAAAGCCTGCTACATTTGTATATTCATTTAAACCCAAACTTGCTGTTTGAAATGTGCTATTTGTAAATATGTCTCAATCCTAATGTATTGTAATATCCTGACACAATTCAGCCATTTTGACTGTCAGTGTTTGAAACAATGTTACAGGCCTTTCAAAATTAACTATTCATATACAAATGGACTACGAAAGCTGATGGTTTCTGATAGAATTTCTTACCTTTTCTCTCACAGATGAGTCTTTGCCTGGCTCAACTCTTGGCTCCATGTGTGTGGCCAAATTTGTGGGCTAAGAAAGTTAATTTCTTACGTTTTCTTTTCGTGTCTCTCACAGATAAGCCTGGGCCTGGCTCAGCTCTTGGCCCACTTGAACTCCTCCCCCATCGGCCCGGTCATCCTCCACGACTTCAAGCTGCAGCAGTTTGTACTTGTCAATGGAGAGGTGAAGCTGGCAGACCTGGATGATGCCGACAGTTACGCCCCGAACTGCGCCCTGGACTCGGACTGCGCCCTGGAGTTCCCGGGGACGTCCTTCCAGCTGTCCTGTGACAAGCAGGGGAAATGTTCGTCCTGGAGCGACAAGAGTAACCTGTACAATGCCTACAGATACTTCTTCGTGTACCTGCTCCCCTTCGAGGTACCAGAAGCGCTGAAGCCACTGGTGGATGAGGTCATGAATAAGACAGGTAGGAGATTAAGTCCTCTTGAAATCTTCAAGAATAGCCTGGGTGCCATCCCCTACCGCGAGTCGGCGATAATTCCTCGGCCCGGGAAAGGCACACGCCCCGCCGACCCTGATTTGCACACTGGCTCTAATTATCTCCTCGCGCTAGCGTGAAAGATATTGGGTTTGGGGCAGCCTGGGGTTGGGCGGTGGATACAGTAGCGGACACAAAAAAAAATCTATCGCTTTATGAACGCTAGCGTCTGGCAGCGTGAAAGATATTGGGTTTGGGGCAGCCTGGGGTTGGGCGGCGGATACAGTAGCGGACACAAAAAAAAATCTATCGCTTTATGAACGCTAGCGTCTGGCACCCAGGCTACTTCAAGAAACGTATTGTAAAAGTTTAAGGTTAATGCTGGAAAACCCAAATGGCTCAAAAGTTTCCATGTAGTAGTAGACACTCTTTTAGACAAAAGCACGTCAATAAAGTAAAAAAGCAGTAAAAAAGGATGCAGGTTAGCCTGCAACATGCTTTAGTTATAGTAAACCATTCATTCATTCATTCACTCATTCAGTCACAATAGTAAAAATGGCTACCTTTGCTTTCTGTAGCTACCCTGCAGTGGTCCAGTGAAGAGACTGCTGCTCACATGGAGAGGATCCTGGAGTTGTATCAGAGTGGGGCGTACCTACACAGGGAGCCGGCGAAACCAGACATGACAAGTGAGTAAAGAAAAATCATACAGAACTCCTGGTTATGTCAGCAGGATAAAGTTTAGAATACTCAGCTAGAGTAATGGAAATCATTCACAAAGGTAGTTTCATTACCAACATAGTTCAATGAGATTTTAATATCTTATAGTGGACAAAAAGTTTTACAAGTGTATAGTTCTGCCAGTATCACACCTAAACATTTTAAAAGATAACAGGTCAGATCCTTATTGGAGCCAAGATAAAAACATTATATTAACAACTTATTTTAATGGCATAATGGCACAAATAATGTAATGAAGTACACTACAAAACACATAGTGAATGTAATGCGGACTTCCCAGGATACAGGAAGGTTCCCCAGTCCGACGTCCCGGGTGTGGGAGACTTCGACTGTCTGCGCTCGCTGTCCCGAGGTGCGTGCGCGGTGTCCGTGTTCGACGCAGAGGAAGCCGCGGACATGTGTGACGGAGATGCGGAGTGTCGGGGCTTCGTCCTCACGGACAGGAAGACTTGGATAGGTGAGTTCTCTTCTTCACAAGTTCCGAAGAGAACCCCACTTTCTGTCTATGCACAGATAACACAACAAGGTATAGGGTAGTGCGCACCGACACGGTAGTGCGCACCGACATTTTGGTGGCAGACATTTTAATGGCTCCTCAAAAAAAATACAATGCAATTCAGAATCCAGTATAGTTATGAGTTATGAGAGTCTGAACATAGGTGAAGGTATACCAGAAGACAATCACTGTTGTACGTTAAAAAACGACGTTAAACTGAACAAGGAAGACCTAATTAACGGGACCGTAGTCCGGGACCGTAGTCCTACACTACACTAACAGAAGGACTAAAACTAAAAACTTACAATAAGACTTACAATAAAACAGCCAAGTTAGGGTGGGTGGGCGGGAAATGCTGCCACACAAGCTAGGTGTGGAAGCACGAATGATCGGGGGAAGGGAGACTGGATGGGGAATGGGATTAATTAGAGGGGGAGTGGCTACAGTACCATCTGTGCGCCGACAGAAAGTGGAAACAAAACACTTAAAACAGGGGCATGGTTGCTTTTGCGGGTGGTTTGAAAGCATGATAACTTCGGCATCAACTTTGAAAGCACAAGTCACTCATCAAGTAAACTTGAAAGTACAGCAGGTAACATGTACCGTTACCTAACAAGGGTATAAATTACTATACAAATATGATAACAAATTATTTGCAAAATTATAAGACAGTAAAGCAATAGAGAATGCACAACTAGTACTAATACGTTGTGAGGTTTGTTAAATCTTATCTATAACGGAAGTTTACATTTTATCTTTCAACGGTAATCTGTTCATGTCTAATTTTACTAGTAGCATTTGTCATTATCTCTTCATGCTTCCAGGTGTTAATTTTTGTTGTTCTTCCTTACAGGTCGTCCAGTGGCTTACTTCAAGAATGATGTGTCATCTCCAGTGGAAAACCCTGACACAATACTGTACACAAAGATCCTCGCTCCCACATAAAAGGAGAAATAGCAGGCACTGCCTTGAGTGTCAGTCAACACTGTAATAATGACTTTTAAACTGTAAATAGTAAACCACACAGATTTATGATAAAGAGAAGATGAAATATGAAGCTGAACAAAGTGTATTTATTTGTATGTAATAAGTTAACAATACTTAGTGCAATATATTGTATCAATGGATACAGACTGTATTTTTTTATATACTGCAATGCTGACTCCCATATGTCTGGGAGACAAATACAAAGTTTAAAACTAACTTTTGAATGTCCATAATTTGGTGGTAACATTCCAAAACAACATGAATTGTGAACGATAAGAGTTTGATACTATGAAAGTGTAAATAAACAGTTAATTTAACAGCAAAGATGTCTGGTTTCCTGTTTTGACTAATTTCTAAATTCACACTTTGATATTGGCACTTATGGGGAAAATCATAGGTGATCCAGCATGTCATACAGTCATAGTGCATATGTGGGTTACAAACCAAGTTAGCTGAAAGGTTTTCCTCCATCAAGGTTCTACTTTTCAGATCTCAATTTCTGACCATTTCACAATAAAGTTAAACAATAGGAAGTTTAAATATGAAAACTGGAAATATGTAAATGTTTTTTTTTATTTTCTTAGCAATTTACAAATAATGCAGCCACAACCTTTTGTTAAACAAGTAACGAACTTGTCGTAATACTATGTGCTATCACATGGGATTTCTTAGGAAAAATCTTATTTGGAAAACAGTACAGAGTCAACAGACACCAAAATAGGTCTGTAGCATCTTTACCATTCAAGACATATAGGCCTAGTAGAGTCTCCAGTCCATATTATCATCAGCCAGGCTTTTAGCTAGGGGGTGTCTTTTGGACGCCCTGTACTGAAAATACTAAGAAATTGGACGCCCTACTTTTTTGTAGGACACCCTAAAGACGCCCTATTTTTTCCACTCCCAACCCCTGCCATGCACACATGCTTCCCTTCAGCCTTACTAGAAATACAGAAATGATGGTTTACTGATGAAAAAAACTTACATTCCTCATCAAATTTTCACCTCAAAATGCAAAAAGTGGTGTTTGAGAGCATTACGAATTTCAAAAAAGCCCCCCTAAAAGCTTGTGCACTGCGCATCTTCGCTGCACATAGCATACAATAAAAAAAATGGACACCCAACAAAAAAATCCTAGCTAAAAGCCTGTCATCAGCTCATGTAACTTGTTACTCCTTCTACTGTAGCTGCATCTTCACCTGATGCACCTGACAGAGGTGAAGTCACTGTTGCTGTACAACACTCCCTTGATACAGGGACATGTGCATCAGAAACAAGACTCGACACAGATGACGTATAGAGTGGTCCAGCAGCATCCATTGTTGACGTAGAAGAGGTGCCGCATAGAGCACCTGTTATGCCGAAGGCATCGTGCGGCAGAGACTTCTGCACGATGACATTCCTGTTGTTCCTCAGACTGAACTCATAGGCAGCATCTCTGTGTCAAAGACAGTTTCATACACTGTTTAAAACAGATGTTAACACATGGAATTAGTCATATATATAATGTAATCAACAGGTAGCAGATAGCTGTCATTTAAATGGTTGCAACCTCTGGCCCAAAGGCTGAAGAGCTTCTTTGTACCCTGCATCTGCATAGAGATGGGTAATTTAGCAATAGCAAGATGCTATTACAATATTCAACAAAATTTTGAGACAGAAAATGACATTGTGCTGGATGTTTGGTCACTTCTGGAAAGATAACAAAGCTGAATTTCTTTCTGATGAAATGCAACTTTCTGGACACCTGAATCCCACAATAAGATATAATGTTGACTTAAGATATAATCTTCTGCTGGACTGTCTATTGTAAAAGAAAACAATGTCATCTCACTTGAACGGCTTCCTCTCTGCTGGTGACATGGCAGCCCACTTCCTCCCCATCATGGTACTGATTTGGGTGGACGCATATCCGGAGTACCTCCTGGAAAAAAGCACAGCACTACACTACACATATTTCCCCTCTCAGTTAGAGGGATCCTGGGCCCTACTAGGGTTTGGGTTGGCGTTAGGAAGGGCATCCAGCGGTTAAAAAAAATCTTGCTTCAACAAAGACTTGCACTTGATGCAAGCACGTCTAACCCCCAGTTTTGGGGGGAAAAGATGTTAAACTGGATAGAGAGAGAGAGCCTTAGCCTGTGTTTACACAATCTCTCACTGGCTGGGGTTATTTGACCCCTCCCCAAGACTATCAGGTGGACCACCAATAGTAGCCTGATTTGGTCAGGCTAACTACACTCCCACTCTCCCAAACACAGAAGTAAAACTTGACTTGTGCTGACAGACCTGCAGAGCCCCCTGGCTGCCAAGCATTGAACTGCAGCTCTGCTAGTGGGTATGCAGACATCAACAAGGTTAACTTTTGCATTTTACAATTTCACCACATTTATCAAATTCCTTCTATACCCATATTCAACAAATGACCCAAAAGACACTTATGTAAGCCTGATCATGAGTTTCTATCAGCAACAAAATATGCAAACCTTGAAGGGTAACCTCCAAAATTGCTTAAAGTGACTCACTGTTTCTGCTTCTCTCGCACTATCTTGCAGAACATGATGAATCCGTTCACGCACTTCTTCTTGTTCTTCGCCCTGCCATAGGAGAAACGCCTCCTCCTGGTGCCCGAGTCTCTACTGTCTTCATCTCTGTCTTCAGAAGGCACCTCTTGGTTCGACTCTTTGTCTGCCTCGTCCCAAGACGTCGGGAACTGACCGGCGAAGATTCCATCAGGCAGCGTGTCCACGGAGGAGTTGGATGTGTCAAAAATGCTCTGTTCATCCAGGTTCTTCCAGATCGGTGGGGTGAGGGTCGACTTGGGGGGAGCTGCCATTGCTGCAGAGTAGCAGGGTGGGCAGGAGGCTGGGCGGCCAAACGGTGAGGTTTTGATGTAGTCATCCATGATGGGCTTGCTGTAGGGCATGTCTTCTGCCTCGGGGACAACCGAGTCTGGTGGATGTGTACCCGAAGAGCCAACGGTTGGTGTCTCCCACTGAATATCAGTCTTGTCAAGACCGTTGGCCTGATTTGATGGTACTACCTGCTGCGGCGAGGGGCTACGAGGTTCACTCCACGACGTTTCAGGCTGGAAGAAGGCGGAGAATCTGTCACCACTGTCATCGTCATCTAGAACGGTTGTTGTCTCCATGCCGCTACTGAAGAGCGCTCTCCTAGCATTTGGGACGGGCCTGCTCCTATCCAACCTCCTCCCCATCCATCCAAGCTCTCTCCTGGGCGTACTGTCCTCCAGACACTCGGTGCAGCATCTCTTTGGTTTGGTCTTCCGTTTTGGTCTGGCTTCTTTGTGGCTCATCCATCTCTTCTTCGACTGCTTAGGTGTTGTGATGATGATGTTCTCAGTTTGGTGGCAAGAAGTTGAGACTTCAGACTTCATTGCTTCTCCAGCCACGGTGTAAGCGTGGGTGTCTGGATCTCTGTGGCTAGTCTGTACTCCATGTTGGTGATCCAGTCCAGCCATGCCTGCCGTCTGGTCCACATCGCCAATTGTTCCTAAACAATCCACGCCAGCAGAAACACGTACAGTTTGATGAAACCTAAAACAAACGATCTAAAGAAGACTTACAGATCCTTAACAGTATGGAATAGCTTGGAACATGAGGTACAAACAGCAGCTAAGAGTAAGTTTAGGGAGGAGTTGATAGGCACATCTGATGTTAACTTTTCAAATGTAAAATTATGTGTTAAGTTATGTGTATGTAAACAATGTTTCAATTTTGATGTAGCTTGCATGATGTATATTTAACTCAAGGAAGACTAGCTACATACTTTGTACTTGTTTGTACTTGTATGTTTGCTAATGGAGGAAATAAAGCACCTAACGGATGGTGCTCCAGTTTCAGACCGGGGTGCTGATCGTCCAGGCATCTCCCCTCGATGTGTTTTGCCAGCATGTGTAGGTCGTAGCTGAGCACGGACGGGGACATGGTGAGGATGGCGGGAGAAACGCCCAGATCCCTGCACACGTCCTTCAGGCTGACCCTGGCGGTGCAGGGTTCGATTCCCAGGTCTGTGTAGGCCATTTTCAGCTCCGTATGCAGCCAGTCAATGTAGTGAATAGACTGCTGCAACACACGACGCTGAAAAAGGAAAACAGAAGCATATGTTACTTATATATGATGTACAGGTACAAAAATCTGAGACTCTTTGCCAATTGTACTTACCGGTATCTAAAACATAAAATAGATTGCAGACAACAGTACTAGACCAAAACACTAAAACAGCAAAACGTCTTCTGCGACATTGTAAAACAATTTTTTTTTTCTAGTTTATAAATGTAATTTGATGGTACTCTGTGCTGGATGATGAGTAGGTTTTAAAGTTTTGCTTTAAGTATATCTACATGTTGCAATTTGAGCTTGGGCTACTAGAGTTCCTGCTTGCAACTTCCTTTGTAATAAAACTTCATTTTAAGAAGAGTTCAAGTACATTGTCTTTTCTGACTATTGAAGTATCGGTGTATAACACAATAGAAAAGATGACTTGCAGCTTTTCTAAAGTACAGTAACACCCTACCTTGGTCTGTTTTTGGCCATCCTCTGACACTGGCAGTAGCCTAGCCATCTCCTGTAGTGCAACCACTGTGCTGCGGTGCCTGTCCCTTCAAAGTTGGCATATCAAATAAATGTTATGCTTTAGAAAGTCCATTTCTTCCTACAGATTCAAACAGTTGGTCATGTCCTTGGTACTGAAATGGACTATCCATTGGTTCTACAACCAGCTTATGTTTTGTTTTCAATTGCAATAATTAGTACATATGAAACAGTTGTTACAATGTTCTTTTTGTTCCTACTGATACACAATATCCCTTCCCTTGTCCCATAATTGGCCATGTCCTTGGTGCTGAATTGGACAATCCATTGGTTAATCTACCAGCTGTTGGTTTAGTAGTTCCAGCAACACATATTCTTGCCACTTTCATGATTTAAACATTGTCTGCTGACAAACAAATTCTCTATATTGTATAAGACAGCTACAAGCAAGTCTGTTTTTCCCATGTGTATGCATGTTTCAATCTCACCCACTTCATCAAGTTACAGTACCCTTAATGTGCGGGGTGGCTCAGGGACACACAGATAGATTCTGACTATGTTATCATGACTGTAAAAGATTGTTGTTTATACAGGGGACAACTTGAATGTTCAGACCAGTGTTAGGGAAATGATGTGTGACTAAGACCTGGCTAACCTCTCCCTTTGCCTGTGCACTGCTCTTGGAGAAGTGGATATCTGAGGCTCGTCTGGACCCTCTGCACTGGCTGTGCTGGACTCACTCTCTACTGACAGCTAGAAATGGAGGTGGGGAAAATGTACAATAAAGCACACTGCTACAGATGCTTTGTTCTTGAAATTTGCCAGATGTTTACTGTCAGTTTTTGCTAACTAGAATCAAAGAAGGCAACTTTGTAGAGTTTTCACAACACAACAATCTGCCTCTGGCGCAGTGCCTTGTGGCTTTGGTGAATGAATGAATGGTTTATTTACATCCTCATTTTCATTACAGATCATACCGTGGAAGACTTTGAAGGCTGAAGTAAAAGTACGATTTACAATTAAAAGACTAAAGAATATATACATAAACTAAACATTTTTACTTGCTCATTTATGACACTAACCCTTTGTTGTTAGCTTTGTTGGTGCATTTTAGCAGATCACAAACATTTTTTACACAGCAGATCACAAACATTTTTTACTTGCTCATTTATGACACTAACCCTTTGTTGTTAGCTTTGTTGGTGCTCGAAATGTAAAACAAAGTTGAGATGACAGAAACAAAATTCAGGCTGGCTAGAACACTTAAAGCTGTGCAAACCTGTGAGCTTGAGCTGTGGCTGGATCCGGTCCAGTCGGAGTCCCGGCGCAGGGGGAAGTTGACCTCCTGCACCAGGTGGTGGATGTCGGCCGTGAACCTCTGCTGGGAGCTCTGCAGCATGGACAGGGGCAGGCAGGAGGCAGCTCCAGGCGACAGGCACCCAATATCTGCCAAATCACCGGGCGTGGGCTGGACATAACAGAGCAGACTGGTTTTAGGACAGGAATATCAAACCAGTTACTGATATAAACGTATGCTGGGAGCTCTGCAGCATGGACAGGGGCAGGCAGGAGGCAGCACCGGGCGACAGGCACCCGATATCCGCCTAATTACCAGGCATGGGCTGGACATAACAGGGCAGACTGGTTTAAGGACATGAATATCAAATCAGTTACTGATACAAACGTAAGCTGGGAGCTCTGCAGCATGGACAGGGGCAGGCAGGAGGCAGCGCTGGGGGACAGGCACCTGATATCCGATAACTGATACAAACATTCAGATCACAAAGTTAATGTATGTATTATGTACATGCATGGACAGGTGCAGGCAGGCAGGCAGGCAGCACCGGGCGACAGGCACCCAATATCTGCCAAATCACCTGGCGTGGGCTGGACATAACAGAGCGGGGTGGGTTTATATAGAACTACTGATACAAACATCGAGATCACTTTATGTTTATTTCTTTTTTTTTTTATAAATCATTCTTTTTATTGTTTCAAAAATTCACACAAAAGAAAGCATGGCACAAAGAACAAAATAACTGAAACCACATGCATAACAACAAAACTAAATAAAAACCAGTAAACAATATAGATGATATAGATGAAATATGTTTATTTCTTAACCCTGTCTAGGTATGGACAGGGGCAGGCAGTCGATATCCACCAACTCACACAACAACTGGACACAACATCTTAATCATCATCTTTGTTATCACTGATCCCGCAATACAGTGGATTTTTAGCAGCTGCACAGTTTTTGTCAACGGTAGGTGAAGATAAAGGGTGAGAATGTGCGTGGACACGGACAAGTGCAAGTAACAAGACAAGTGTGTTTACATGCAGTGTTGGTTTACATCTGTGTACAAGGATGGAGGGGGGAGCTCAATACAACGAAGCTCCTTCAAGCTCAATTATGAACAGGGGGAGGGATTTCGCCTCCAACAGTTCAAGATGGTCTTAGTACATTAATTAACAAATCAAAGTTAGGCCACACCAATTTAATTTGTTGGTTCTCGGATTTTTTCAGAAAAAATATGAAGCGACAGGGCGAAAAAAAATAAAAATAAAAACAGGTCTAGGCATCCTATTATACTATAGGCTTAAATGCTATGGAATGAGCCATGAAGTCAACACAAAAGGCTGGGTTAAAATTTAAACATTGAATTTTGAACTTTTAATCAAACCACTGCATTGATAGATGGGAAAACTGTAACAACTAGGAAGAAAAGGACTTTCCTCAACTGTTGGGGGCAAAACATGAGCATTTTTCAGTTGATTCAGGACCAGAATCAATTTTTTTTTTTTGCAAATCAGAAAAAAACGAAGAGGCGAATCCGAGAACCAACAAATTAAATTGGTGTGGCCTTACTGATACAAAGATAAAGAAGAGACAATTCAAGTCATTGAGAAAATGAATGAGGTTCAGTGAGAACCTGTCCATCAAACAATTAGTGGCGTTGGGTGGTGTATTGGTTAGAGCAATCGACTATGAAGCGGGGAGACCCGGGTTTGATTCCGAGTCGTACCCGGTACATGTCTGAACATACGCCCCGACGTTGTTCCCTTGGGAAAGGCACTTAACACGACTTTCCTCACTCCACCCAGGTGTGAATGGGTACCTAACTTCGGTTGGGGAAAGTCGTATTGACTAATCGATGAGGTCACCTGGTGGCGCCGAATGGCAGCTGCACAGACCCTTGCGACAATTCCACAAAAAATAATTGTGGAACAAATATGTGTATCATGTGTATTATTTGATTGTTGTAATTTGTATTGATTATTATGTGATACCCTGCATCAATTCAGCCGTATAAAGGCTGCGACTGCACGGGTACTCTTTGGACAATAAAAACCATTTATTATTATAAACACCACCATGTTGTGCTTCTTTTCTCACCTTCTCATCTTCCATCTTGACTGACCAGGATGACCAGGGGTCCAGTCCAACAGGGTCCATCCCTCTCTGACCAGCACAAAGCCCTGCTGTCTGACAACAATGTGAATACAGTACTGTAATTCTGAAGCACGTTAACTTTGTAATTTCCAACACAAGGCATTGGAGTTAATTTTCAAGCTGACAAAGACTGGAATTGCACAGTCGAAAATCTAATTTCTTGTTTTGGAAACTTGCTTCAGAATGACTTCTACCAACACAGATAAACTTTCAAGATGTGAAAAAACGTTACACTAATTTTGCAACCAAAACATCAGGCCAGTGCTTCTAACTTCTTCGAAATTTGGTCCTCAAAGTCAAAATCAAAGATGTTTACCTGAGAGGCGGAAGCCAAATATACATACAAACATGCAAATTTCGTAAAAGGGTATTGCTGAGTCGCCACGGCTACTTTTGCTCTACTCTTCTCAGTCCTCGGGGCTAGCCCCCCACCCAACACAGCCTTTTTTCGAAGGATTCAAAGAGGCATTTTTTTGTGAATATTACTGCTGGCACAACACACGTGCATGAAATTCACACTTTAGGAGAAAAAGTCACTCATACAGCAGTTAAGTACATTTTCCTCTGGGGTTGAATACAAAAATAGACTACGCAAACCGGATTTTTCCCGCCATTTCTGGCCAGCCATATTGGACGGAGGATGCTCACAGAATTGCTTGAAGTATTCGCCCTCCCCCGAACTCACAACATGCACTTATGACTATTCAACACATGAAGTAAACCTCCCACTCAACAAATTGAATGGCGAACAACTTACTTTGTGAATGGACCGTCAATCCTTGTTCAAGTTCCTCCAAAAGTTTGAAAAGGTCGATGACCAGACCCAATGATGATTCGGAATATTCCATTGTGTCATGGGAGATATCAGCAATGCTAAAGTTAAAATTTTGAACTATTATGAAAAACAAACATATATGAATAAAAGCAAAGTATAGCAGACATGTCTTAAACACTGATTATATATGTTTCAAAATCTAAACTGCATGTTTCTAGTTGCTATAGAATAAATACACACTAAATATCAACTTTGTCCGCTGAAGCACAATGGTTTCCTCTACGGAACATCAGTCGTGTTCAAGCTCAAGCAAAATATTGTAAGTATAAGGGGGAAATTGATGTTTCATCCTCTTGTCTTGACCATAAGTCTCTTCGATATTAGCTTATAGATAACGTAGATGCCCGATACGAACGTTATGTATGCACATTATTGTTTAGTCGTTCGTTTATTGTTTGGTTGTCCTGGAGGTGTAGTTTGCATGTTGGTCGCCAGTCGTCGCCCTTGCACCTAGAGGAAAAAGCCAGACTTCAGTTTTGATCATTGCAAAAGCTGGTGACGAATTGATTTGCAGAGCAGCTAACATACAATACACCTGAACAAAAGGACCATGTTATATCGTGTTGTGGAGTTGTGATTATTATTTTAGTTTATTTTATTTAATTCACATAGATTTGTGAATATCAGATAACAAGCAAAATGTGCTTACAAGATCTTGTGCTCAATTTCCCCCAGTAAGCCAGAGTTTCAGACTTATGCCAACATTATTGTCTTCGTCAGAAGGACTATGAAATTGTCTCGCCGGAGTGTGGGGAACTGCGGATTTTGCGATATAACTCTGGAAGGCATGATTCGACGTCCTTGATTTTTGGCAGGCAGATTACCGCTGTTAAGGCCGAAGTCAAGTACAAGTTTTGGCTTCGTGGGGGGTCCGTGCGTCACGTTAGTGCACCTTTTGTGTTTGTGGCTTGTTAGCAAGATAACTCAAGTATTTGTAAAATGTTGATTATAATTCTTGGTGTGGTGCTTACTATTGTTGGGACCAAGGTTAAGTTCGTTACTGAGCTTCGTGGGGGGTTTCGTTGTGACTACAGGGGGCATTTTGTTAATTTTTCTTGTGAGCAGGATAACTTTTGTATGTGTGGATGGAAGTTAATGAAATTTGATAGGCATATTACTGTCGTGGTCTCCAAGATTGAGTTCAAAGATGAGAGTCGTGGAGGTCGTTATGTCCCCGTAATAGGACCTTTTGTGTTTAGAAATCCCCCACCTACATCTGCTTGGAGACAGCCGACAGCTGGATATAGCGGGGAACCCCATAATGGGATGGGATCAAATGACGTTACATTGAGGGATTGTACAATAACTTCAGCAGGGGGAGGATAGGTTGGACATATGTCAGGTTATTTTCTACGGCCACACCAAGTAATTGCTATGGATGACGTCCACTGAAGACCTTAAATCTAATTACCTTAAATTTAAGGCAAGCGCGCAATAAAAACACAAAGGGCCGAAAAACGAGATGCCTAGATTTGGAATATACTAACTGTAGAAGAACAAATGTTAGGACACAAAGAACACAAGAAACAAGTCTTCTATTTGTCATAAAGACAAATTAACAAAACAGCAGTAGTCACCCTGTTCTGATTCTTTCCTTTATAACATCTTCTCTTATTATATTTTGCGGCGCTGTCGTGACACTTTCAACACAGTAAGAATTTCTTGAACGTTTTTTTTTCCAGTAACAGTCCAAACTCAAATAACGTAGGGGGTGGGGGGCTAACACGGGTGACGACGCATCTGTATAATCTGCGGCAAACCGTTTCAGGGTGTTCTGTACCATAAAAATAGTACAGAGATTCTTTTGTTCTTTAGACCAAATTGATTATTAAAAAGATTTAAGAATACGCATGTTAATTTCTCTAGAACGATGTACCTCTGACGAAGACATGAGATCTCCGACCTCTAGTTTATGATGAAAAAGTGATGCCAACATTATAATTACCAGATGGCACCAATAGTTGTGATTACTTTGATCGATTTTACACACTCCATGAAATGACATATTCAAGCTATGGTATGTCTATTTCTATATGTAATAGCATCAAGATTTTACCTATTGTAAATTGACAAAAGTCAAGGTTAGGCCACACCAATTTAATTTGTTGGTTCTCGGATTTTTTCAGAAAAAATATGAAGCGACAGGGCGAAAAAAAAAATAAAATAAAAACAGGTCTAGGCATCCTATTGTAGGCTTAAATGCTACAAAATGAGCCATGAAGTCAACACAAAAGGCTGGGTTAAAATTAACATTGAATTTGAACTTTTAATCAAACCACTGCAATGATAGATGGGAAAACTGTAACAACTAGGAAGAAAA
>NW_017803876.1:1069894-1119133 GCF_001625305.1 Branchiostoma belcheri
GGCTAACACGGGTGACGACGCATCTGTATAATCTGCGGCAAACCGTTTCAGGGTGTTCTGTACCATAAAAATAGTACAGAGATTCTTTTGTTCTTTAGACCAAATTGATTATTAAAAAGATTGAAGAATACGCATGTTAATTTCTCTAGAACGATGTACCTCTGACGAAGACATGAGATCTCCGACCTCTAGTTTATTCTTGCCCTAACATTGACTAAAACACAGTGCCTATTAGATACAAAATTGCAAGCTGAAAGTGTTACTACATGTGTATGCACCTACCAACATCGGTACTGCTTTTGTATTTGCAATCTATTAGGTAACTTTATTATGCTCCGTAAGCAGACAAGCCAGTTGCAATGCAAATTTCAGACGTCATCGAAACAGTTCCACACCTTGTCCTTACGTGCACCCGATCGGTTATACCACTTGAAGCTTTACATCTGCCATACAAACAGCCTCAAGCATTATTGTACCACGCTTCGGGCCTGTATATTGGGGGTAATTCTCACAAATTGCTAAAATTGGAGTTACAAGTAGTCCATACAACCCTAGTGGGGGGCCGGCGTGTTTTCTTTGAAAAAAAAAAGAACGATATCAAGCAACGATAACCAGAAAGCAGGTGGATGGACAATAAATTACAAGCTATTGCAGCCTTATTGTGGTCTTCATTCATTAACTACAGTTTTAATTAAGTATATTAAGTGGGGATAATCGCCATTCAGGATCGGTTTTCAGGTGGCGATTCGAATCACGAAGTGTTTTCCGGTCCACGGACCCTGAAAACCTTTCTGTCAGATTTACTGGTAACGCTTGGTTATGGACTTAAGATAACGTGTTCTGAGCTTTGATTCTCGTTGCAGAAAGGAGATCGGTTGCCGGCTGACAACTGCACAATGTTGTAACAGGTGGTTGCCACATGCTAGGGGAAAGTACTAGTAAAAGCTCGCTGTCTTTGACCGTGGGCAACGCATGAATCGCTCCAACAATCTACAAAGAACCAACAGCGAAAACAACAAGGGCTAAGCGGATAAAGGCTTTGACAGAGTCTTTATGCAACTAAAACACATTTGGCGCATGTGATGCTTTTTGCACTGCACATTGCGAACGTTCTGTAAATATTTGTCGATCCGCCAGTTGGAAAGGCTTTTTTGCTGGAAATCCACATCTTGGAAGTCGGAAGTCCAGACGAGACCGCTTTTGAGTAGGTATTCATCAGTTAGATACCTTTTATAAGTGATCTGAATGGCGTGTCTGAGCTTTAACAGCTGGAGTAAACTGCCACTGACTATGGCGATGTTAGAACAATTCATAGCCTTTGATGTAGAGGAGACAAACATTATACAAGCACATTGCTCATTCCTTGACAAAGACTAGAGTTGTACAGTCGAAAATTTGCTGGGTAAGTCCAGCTTCTTGTGTTGGAAATTAACGTTACGGTTTAACCTTGTTTCATGATGATTTCTACCAACACAGATGAACTTTCAGATGAACTTTCAAGCTGTCATACAAGAGGATGTAACAAATATTTATCATGCTATTCGTCAATGACGGATCACCCAGAAGCATCGTTAACATTGCAAGATGTTAACAATCAAAATGTTTGCAGCTATGTATCACTGCAATATGCAAACCTATACAGGAAAGAATGCCACCAGACGACAGAACCTACAGATATGAGAAGAGTACATGTAGTTTCAGGACGGGACTGAGGAGAAAGCTTCATATGTGAGCCAAATGCACCAGATGTCTAAATTTAGTTCCGATGTATATGTCCACTGGGAAGTCACTTGCCGTGTTACATAAAGTGTCCTTAACCTGCCAGCAATCAGTGAGTCCAGGGGGCGATAATTTGACAGGATTTTTTTTTACAAGTGCATTTTCTTTACCGAGTCCATACCGATGAACAGTAGACAGGCAAGGGGTGTGACAGTCGGCACGTTTCAGTATTTTCTAATCAGATCTTTTAGTGGCTGCAAAGACAGTATCAAATCGGCCAGGCAGTATCAATTTGCCAGGCAGTTACCTTTTGCCACTTTAGGCTGGCGAAAAAAAAGACACCAGTACAAAAAAGAAAGCCCAATACTAGTAAGTCGGCACGTTTGAGTTTTCGAATCAGATCTTTTAGTGGCTGCAAGGACAGTATCAAATTGGCCAGGCCGTATCCATTTGCCAGCAGTTAGCATTTGCTACTTGGGCTGGCGTAAAAAAAGACACCAGTCCAAAAAGAAAGGCCAATAAGTCGGCACGTTCAGTTTTCTAATCAGATCTTTTAGTGGCTGCAAGGACAGTATCAAATTGGCCAGGCAGTATCCATTTGCCAGTAGTTAGCATTTGCTACTTGGGCTGGCGTAAAAAAGATACCAGTCCAAAAAGAAAGGCCAATAAGTCGGCACTTTTCAGTTTTCTAATCAGATCTTTTAGTGGCTGCAAAGACAGTATCAAATTGGCCAGGCAGTATCCATTTGCCAGCAGTTAGCATTTGCCACTTGGGCTGGCGTAAAAAAGACACCAGTACAAAAAAGAAAGCCCAATACTAGTAAGTCGGCACGTTTGAGTTTTCGAATCAGATCTTTTAGTGGCTGCAATGACAGTATCAAGTTGGCCAGGCAGTATCCATTTGCCAGGCACCTTTTGCCACTTGGGCTGGCGGAAAAAAGATACCAGTACATTTGTACGAAAAAAGGAAAACCCAATAAAAACGTCTAAAAATACGGCAAAATAAGCCGAAGCCTAAACCTCTGCTTGGAGGGTAGCGTTTCAGCACTTCCTTTCTCGTTTCGGCATCCCTAATTGACCGATTCTCTGCTGGACCCGCGGCCTGCCGACGGCGCGAGGCAGTCTCGGGTCGCAGGCCACTCCGTCCCCACTGCCGCACCAAAAGGTACATTTCTTCATTGCAATCATAACAAACGGTTTCTGGTTACCTTAAGTGACAGGTCGGCAGATCAAACAAGATAACGCATGCAGACGACACGGTGGCGATTAATTTGGAATCATTGTCACTGATTTATTCGTAGTTTTACGGGTAATATGGTTGTCTCTCTGTAGTGTAGGTACGCACAGGTACAACCGCTGGTCATGCGTTGTTTGGAAAAGAGGCTTTGGCAAGCAAACCATCAAAGTTCAGTAGCATAACAGACGGGAAGTTGAATACAATACGAGTACTCGATGAACTCAGAAGAATAGACTGTATAACGTTTACGTTTTTAAACATAGAAGAGCACACCATCTGGAGGAACGCGTGCCCGACTCGGAGCACCTCTATCTTTGCCACCAAAGTTGGTTTCTTTCTATTTTTGGCAGTTACAGACGACTACAGTATAAATACTGCCACCTGTTGGATATTGAGGCGATGGGCTATCTTGTTGACTGTCCCGTAACTACATCTAGGGGACTATTTCTCAAAACGGCACATCCCTTGTTACTGCTTAATACGCGGTGGTCAAGATCGGCCTGCAAAGTCCCCACCTTTTAATTAAAGAACCCGAACTATGTTCGATCATGTTCGATCTGGGTAATTCGAACCGAACACGCCTAGCAACGGGACAGAATGTCCTAGCAACCGACCGGCCGTGATTTCCGACTACTCCTCCATTTGTAAGAACAAGATCTTTGTTGTGGTTTGTAGATTAACCTACACCCAGTGAACCGGTTTGTGTTGTCCGTGCCGGACATGGTCACAAAACAGTCCAGATCGAACGATAACCGCGGTTATGCCATGTTGACAAATACACGGTGTTTATATTGTTGATGAACAAGATATGTACAGCGTGGATGAAGATGCCTATCACAGGTGGATAATATTCTTAGTCCGTGGATTGGCTGGACATTGTTACAATGTAAAACGATGCCGCAGTTGTGTTAAAAGGCCTCTTGATTGAATCCAGTACTGTAGGAAGTGCGAAACTCGAGCGGAGAAAGCCACGTGACGACAGACCGTCAGGCGATGCGAGACACCCGAAGCTGACCGGGGGGTGCGTCCCAAGAATCGCGCGATCGACAGTGTCGCCAGGCGGGACAAAGGACCGACGTCCCGGTGCGTGTTTGGACACGCATGGTGCTCCGTACGAGTATCAACGTAACGTTAATGGCACGACAGAATGACAACCTAAATGGACCGGGACTAAAGTTTCCAACACTGTAGACGAGATGCTCCGATAGACGGCTGACTGTCAGGCTGTCTGTCAAACTCGTGCGCACGGGATATGTAGGGCAGTTCTTGGGAGTGTTGTTACAGGAGAATAGGTAGTGATGGCTTTGGCCGGGCTTGTGGGTAGAGTTACAGGAAGCTATCTGTTGTCACCACTTAAATGTTTTGTTCACGACCAAATAGACAAGTGTTGTGTTCTGTGATGGACAGTTGCTTACCGGGCCGGAAGGGCGTGGCCCTTAGTTAGGTGTGCTGTCCAGTGTAGAATCAATGAGAAGGTGTCTTCTCATCTGGACACTGACAGACTCTGAGGACTGATCCTTTTATTCACATATAACAGTTACCTTTATTATTCACCCATTACCCCACATGTTGGTCGGTGATAATTTTACAGCTCTGTGCCTTATATACCGGCACGTGTTGTGTAATGAGACCTCTGAAGAACTAGCACAACTATAGAACTGTCTTGGGAAGATCAAGGAGGTTATAGGCAGATGTGAGAACTACCATCACGGTCACTGACACATCACCTGCATTGCTTTCTTCTTCCTTTTTTCCTCCTTCTCAAGTTCGTCATCGACAATACCCTCCATCTTATCACTGAAGTCGCCATCATCAATGCTATAGTTATCTCTTCTTTTCGTTATCAACATCTTCATCATCAACATCATCATCCAAAATCGTCCTCACTACTGCCGCCATTACCTCTAGGTTTCAGAAGCGACTGGAGAGTTTATATTGGCCAAAAAGACAGATGACATGTCAGGGGACTTAGTCCACTAAAGAGTACTGTTTGCTGCTCTAAACTGTACTCCGGCTTAGCAGAATACCTCCTCTGGCATGTTATCTGCCTGTTGGAGGCAAGCCATCAACGTCCATCAGAACCATCTGCCACGCCATTGCCTCATCATAGTCATCCACCCACACCTTCTCTTTTCTTCCCTCCCACTGCCTCAAAGATGACATCTTTGATACGGCCCATCAAGAATCATGGCACTCTTTAGTACCGCGAACCTCCCAAGTCGCCTCCACATATCGCCACCATTTATCTTCCCAGTGTGTCGTACCGCACGTTATAGTCCATAACATCGGCTAAAAGTTTCATCCTCCGAGTGATGGCCTGACCCGACGGCCGCCCCGCCGCTGCCTTCAAAGGCTTCGGGCTATCGGATCAGCCTGTTCAAGGTCCTCTTTCAACTCGTCAACAGATCGTCATCTCTAGATAAGGCGGTAACGCAGCGGATGTGGAAAAACCCACCGTCAAGCCGAAACTTTTATGTTATTGCCAACAGACTCTCTCTGTCCAGGGTTCTGGGGCCGGTGAGTGGGAGGGTCACAAGGGGGGCGACTTAATCAGCCTTATCTGAACTTCACGTCCCTAATGAGACTCCTCGTCAAATTAAATCAAAGACGTTGTACCGGGGCAGGTATTTTAAACCTTTATTTACTTTAGTCAAGCGTCATTCTGGTCAGGAAGTCCCAGAGAACAGGTTCTCTCGCAGTGGGTGGCGGCTTCACACCCTGTATCCACCGTGCACGCGTGTGTCTGTCCGTCCTATCATATATCCACGTCAGCGGCTCGAGGAAGATCTTCATTACCTCTAAGGCTCCGCGGATCGCTGGAAATGTAGATCAATGGAGTACACCAGAGAAGATCCAGCCGGCCATAGAAGCTCCAATTTGCGACCCACACTTAGAGGCTACTTCATTATAACCTCAAGGACAATGGATGCTTTGAAGCTAAGACTTTACTGAGGTCAGGCGTTCTATCAAGAGGAGACAGGCAGGAGATATGGTGGATATTATGTGGTCTTTTCGGCGATCCTACATCTCTGTCTAGTAACGATGCACTTTTTCCTGTTCCACATCCCACAGATCAAAACTGCATCACTACTGGAGCGAGTCAGGATTTGGGTTGGTGGCTCTCAAATCTGTTCACATGCGCGTCTCTCTGGTTTTCTGTCACTTGTCTGTTTTAGACAGCGATGGGCCATCGCCATGTCGATAATTTTGTTGATATAGTATTTTTGAAGGCGCAGCCAATGAAAACGCATTGTCATCTTATAACTCCTTATCAGGTGTGCTGCTTGGATTCTTTTACACGTAAGCGTCCCATTTCTTGGTTTCGTCCATACATTCTTTGACGTACAAAAAGAGCTAGATCAGCTGGAAGATGATCATCATCTTTCCTTAGGCAAACAGATCCACATAACGCGCGCAATATCCACAACACACAGTGGTGTCTGACTCACTCAGCAGCTCCAACAGCACTGCCGGTGTCAGCTGACCGTTCAATAACTGACAGGACAAGACAGCAGGTCTAGAGTTGCAGGTCTAGAGTTACACTTCAGCTAACACAAAACGCGGAGAAAGCAGAGTTACATACAGCAGGTTACTCGGAAACTCTTCCACAAAATCATATTAACCCGAAAGTATCATATTCGGATGACAAGAGCTTCTGCAGACGACCTCCTCCCGCTGTTTGTGTTCATATTCCGCAGGGGGGCAAAGAACAAGTCAGTAGCAAGGAATTTCATGGACACTTTTTAAATAGTACGCAAGGGACATTGGCGGAGGTGCAGTTTCTTTCTGTGGACTACAGGTGTCGCTTGTAGGCACTTTTGGCTTAGCAGTCGGCATTGGCGGTAGAGTAACTAGGCTATGGAAAACTACTGTCCATCATTACAGGTAGAATGTAAACTTGTAGACTGGGGGTATGTTTGTCAGTGGGAGGCTGTATTCTGCAGGTGACGATTGCCCGGATTGGTGGGTATTGTGCCATCTCCGGCGACCTGAACGTTGTTGTTTTTGCAAGTTGACGGGACGACACCTTGTCGGGTAGATGTCTCTTCTGATTAGTTACCCTACATGGTGAAAACGAGCCAGCCACCAAGCATTCCTCTATGTGTCGTAATTTGCATTTTGCGGATCTTATGACACTTTCTTTACCCGCTCTGTTCGTGGAATGGTGTCACTGAACCCTTCACATACGTACGTCTCAAATTCTTTGACTTCAGTTGGCAATCTCGTAACAGGAAATTCCATTTCTAATCCAATAATTAAGGATGCTTCGCAACAGGAAATAGTTACACGACAGTTCCAGCCTGAATAAAACCTTTTATGTCCTTAATTTCTTAATCCCTCCGTACTAAAAAAAAATAATAACAGAAGGGACTTTCGCCAATGCAAAATTTTTAGTCGGACGCGATGTACAGGGAGCAATTAAACTTAAAGTTTACTAGTTTCTCAATTGATAACAATTTGAAGTTCAATTTGTGTGTGCGGTAGAGCTGATGCCGCTTGAAGCTAAACGTAGGTGGTATGACATAGGAGCGACTGGAAAGCCAGACTCGGTGAACCAGATCAGCCAGGCATTTGCGCGCTACAGGAAAGTGCAGTGCGAAACACATGCTCGCAGCGGGCACACGTCGCCAGGCCCAAAAGCCCGGGATTTTCCCTGACAGCCCGGCAGATCGACGTCTCGTTGAGTCGATTTTGAGAGGAAATAGGGGTCACCGGGAGAGGGAGGCCGACTTCCTGATCCTGTGAAAGGTCTCCTTGGCGGGAAGGAGCGGCAGACATCGGGAGAGTCTGCCTCCGCAGGGGTCCGGGGCCGGGCTACCGGGGACAAGGTTCGGACGTATATCAAGCAACTCTAGAGGACAGTCTCAGAGCTTCAATGTTATATGCAAGTGAACTAGATATCTTATGCAAACCAATTGGTCCGAAGATACAGAAACAAGTAGCCTCCCTCGCAGACTTCTGATGCGGCGGCGTTAATTTTTTTTATTGGAGCGACGCGAGTTATGCCGCGGAGGGACGGTCTCCGCGCATCATATCAGAAGTCTGTGAAGGAGGCTAGATAAAAGGAGGTATGATGTTGATGTGTCCGTGAAAGCAGCATGTGATCGCCTGTACCATATGCACTTTTCTATAGACAATAGAGTGTACTTTTGACAAATAAAGTACAGTGACAGTCTAATCCTACCAACTGCCAAGATTGAGGCCTTGGTGCTGCAATTCCAATAAACAGATAAACAAAATTATCCCAACCATGTATAAATTGGCTAAAGAAAGACTTCTTTTCAATAATTGATATTTAGGAAGCACTGGCTAAAGAAAGACTTCATTTCAATAATTGATATTTAGGAAGCACTGGCTAAAGAAAGGCTTCTTTTCAATAATTGATATTTAGGAAGCACCCCTTATACTGTACATGCAGTTGGCCCAAAGCCAGCTCGTGTCGGTAAAAGGCACTCGGCGTCTCACGGAAATATCGACGGAAATTTGGGGCTTGAAACACCCACATAGATCTGAGGAACGATTCTCAACAACTGACAGGCATAAGATTTGTATTCATCCTGTTGGCATGGGGCCATGGACAACTGATCGTGCACCCCTATTTGTAAATTGTAGGTATGCTTGCTGCCAGTTTCGTACCCGAGTGAGATCCAAAGTACGATGTATCATCCACATCGGCAGTGACTCGTAGTCCTAGCAATTGTGCCGCTGACTACTAACGGTGACGTAGGTGGCTGCTCAGACCCAATAAAGTAGATACACATTGTTGATCATCCTCATGTGATGTGATATGCAAAATTCCCTATACCATGGTATAGAACAGAACCTTTGCTTTACGTTTAGAAGTAACGTCCAGCAGTGCACAGTGAACCAGTAACACCTAGCTTCAGTGCACAGTGAACCAGTCATAATTGCCTGCGATGAAGGTGGAACACAACAATATAAGAAGTCTGGTTGTGTCATTTTCTTAAGTAGGTGGTTGTGAATAACGAACTCCGGAGTTGTCAGCGTCAAGCACCAGGGGAATATTACCTTGGCGCTGTCCTGAATCAGTGGACAATCATCCTCCTAATCCGACCCTGATCTGTTGTGGATTATGAACTGGTGGGGGCTCAGTGTACTATTTCCCCAGACGTTATCTCTATATTCTTAAGGCTCGTCTTCTTTTGTGGTTTATAAACCGTGTCATTAGAATGCAACTTTTCCATTTTCTGTCCTCTTTCTTTTTCGTTCAGACTGTTTTCCTGTTTCCATTCTTCTTTCCTTTTTTTCATTTCTCATCACTTTTTTCCTTCCATCCTTCTTGGACCGCCCCCTCCCCATCCCTACGCTTGGGCCTGGTAACTTAAGAAGTACAAGGCACCAAATACTATTGCCAACCAGATCAGCGCTCTTTCGGTGATTATGTGGATTTTCTCTTAAGTCCACATCCACGCATGGTACATTTTAGGACAAAGCGCTTGAGACAAGAACACCCCAGGAGACTATAGGTATCAGGTATTGGCCAGTTTCCCAAGTCGAGACAAGGTTCTGGTCTTTGTAAAAGAATCAAACATTCATTTTGAACATGAATTTATTGTCGATCTATCTTGGTTCCCTTATGACCACCATTTGCCATCTCTTCTGCCAACTCTACTGACCGTTCTCGAATTCTAGGCTGACAAAACGACAAGGAAGAAGACAGAAACCATCCCTGCTCAAAGAAGCGGAAAATCCAATCTGCAGTAACAATCTACTCGGCATTCTCCGAACTTACACGTTCCTTCGACACAATAGAATAGGATGACAGCTTACAAATTCAATAGCGTTTATCAAGTGTGTTTATCTCGTCTGAGGGCGCCTCTGAGTCTGAATACTCCGTGTGGGGCTGTGCTTTTTAAGGTACATACTTACATGTACATAGTTGGCATGGTTGTTTTACATGTCTGCACTGTTTGTTAAAGGTACAAACGATCGACCACGCCGATAAAGTAAAGGTTAACCTGTTTTGTTCACGTAAGATCACGGACTGGCTGTAGTGTGCGATAAAAATAACGGTCCATTCGCGTGTGTGTCTAGCCTCTACCAGGCTTCAGAGGCGGCTGAAAAGAGTAGAAATCGGCCAGATATAGACAGGTAAACTGTACTCCTTTAGCGCTCGGACCAACTCCCCTGGCATGTTATCTGCCTGGTAGAGGCTAGTTTATATCTACGGAATTAAGAACCGGACTTTGAAGTGTGTCTGGAGTCACGATAGTCCGGTTCGGAAATACTTCACTATTCATTGCACACGTTTACAACTTTACATACGTCACACTGTTGCCCCAAGAAAGAAATATTTAACCTTCACCGAAGTAAAGAAATATTTTGTTTAAGAGCTACCTACTTAATATCTTGTGTACGGAAACTCAAGAACGTCGCGACGTCGTGGAAAGAATGCCCAAAGGAGTGTCAGATTTCCTGTAATCTGTTTCAAAATTGTAAACTAATAATATTACCGTTTGAGACCGTTGTAGATTTGTACAGGTGTGTCGATGCCTTTTTTCTCAAGATTCTTCAATGTTTATTTGACAAGAATTTTCGATACAAGAAAGGAACTAGAAGTGATGTATCGTTCGCCGTTTCAGAGTTTGTAGAATTTTTCAGCATTTTACCATAGGAGTAAATGTGTCGAACACTCCCTCTCACTAGACTTGCCCCCTTCTGTAACATTTCATGTACATGTACTACACATGATGTCACTAGGAAATGCGGTCATTGGCGTCATTGACATGTCCACCATAAAAGCATCACGTGACGAGGGCTCGTCCAATCAGCACTCCCAAAGCTCACGGCAGGTGAGACTTGGTAGTGGACTTCTGTCAGACGACAGATGTGGATGACGTAATGTCCGTTCCGTGCGACGATCCGGCCCGACCTTGCGTGTGACTTTTATGTAAGCCTCTTGTCTTCTGGGAATCCCGGGTTTTGTCGCAGTTTGGTGTCCTTTGACTGGGCCGTAACTGAACTATTGAGGCGCACGTACAATGGGAGACAATGTGTGTGGGTGGGGCATAACCTTTCATCAACAATAACACCCGCAGGCAACTGCATCTCCAGGCATGCCCCATTTCTCGCGGAGAATTTGCTCCAATTGTTCATTCTGCGGGGCTCACCTTGACAGGCCTCTGACAGGGGAATAAAACAGGTGGGCGGGAAAACACAGGTCCTCCGCCGTCCGGCCGGGTTGTCCAAATACACACATCCTGCGCAGGTGGTTCGACATTGATGCAGGAATCACAAACACACGCTGTGTTAGTTCTGCCTCGGCCAGAATGCGATCGTGGTTCCAACAAAGGCTCCTTCACTGCTGTCTTTTTTGTGGAGGAGCTGCGCTTTACACACGCAGAATACCGCGCAATTGCGACGCGCGGCCGCCGTACTCCCACCCCCATTAGAGCGTCTGGGGTCAGCTGGGTTGAAAGGGAGACTGAGGAGCGTGATGAAAGGACAAGACATTAGTAAGGGGTGTCTGTAAAGCCAGCGTCGATTGTTTTCCTCTCCGGCCAAATGTACCACTTCAAGATAACACGCGCAGCACCTAACGCACCGCGTCGCATGGCTGCCAACCCCTTCAACTCCTTCCGAGCGCGTTTCAACAATCGGAACAATGGTTTCTCTCACTGCCGACCCGACGTGATCGATGAGAAGTTTGCCTCAAGTCGCGTGGCGATACTTCAGGCGTGGTTCAGATTAGGGCCAGCCTATACTCTCCAAGCAGAGGTCTAGACTTCGGCATAGCAATCTTTTTGACGTGTTTGTACACGTTTATCGGGCTCTCTTTTTTATTCTGGTATCATTTAGAAAATGGTAACTGATGGTAACTGCCTGGCCAATTGGACACTGACTGGCCAAATTTGATACTGTCCTTACAGCCACTAACAGATCTGCTTGCAGATTAGCCACGCAGTCACCGCGCTAGCCCACGGCGGCCAGACGTCTATTTTTGCCTTGCTGCTTTCTCTTGTCGGGCGCTCTAATTCGAGTCTAAAATAGAAAAGGGGGCTGCTTTGGTTATCACAACCGGGCCAGGTAATTGAACCAATGTGCAAACATTACGAGCAACAACAGATGGCAGAGCGATAGCAGAATCTCTGCTTGTTCTCTGCAATTATCCAGAACGTTAAGTGCTGCCATTTGGGAATGTTTTCTTGATCTTCGTTCCCCTTCAACGTGGAATACTTTTACCAAGACACAGCATGACTTACCTCTTTGAAACGAGGCATTTTGTGTGCGTTTGAAGGGTGAAGGACGACGCCATTGTCATGTCGTCCAACATTATTTATGAGGCTACTGACCCCTCATACGTACATGGTTCTGTCAGGAGTTACGCGCTATCTCTACTCCACACCTGTACATGATGACAAGCGCCCAGAAACACCTGATTAGATGACCTGGTTCCTGAAACCGATGGGCGTCGCCCTTTGGTCTTTTACTGTCGTGATTGGAGCTAGATATTACTGATAGTGGCGTCATGTTTTAATTCATGTACCATCCTGCATGGGTTTTGCACTGAGTGAACTGACTAACATCATAATATAATCTGTGTGTCCGTACATGACAACAGCTAAAGGAATGAGAACAAAACAACAGACTACATTTCAACAAGTGCGACATGACGGAACTGCGCTCATTGCGGTCTGCTTCAGTGAAAACCTCGGTCGGATCGCTCGCTGTGACTGCGAGCAGGAAATGCACTATATGACGGTACAGAGCACCAAACACTGCATGGCGTTGTGCTGTGTTTACTGTCGGCTATTTTTGACATAGTGCGTATATATGGTACGTCAGCATATCAGATAACACAAGTGAACAGGAAAGTCTGTCATGAGACACTAAGACATAACGTCACTAGAACACCACAAACACCTGTTCTCTTGTGGTACTGGTCACTTCACAGGACAATGCAAGAGTCCCACGGATATGGATCATAGAACTTGTCCGGCCCTTAAAGGTTAGGTTAAGGTCTCTCCGGTAGGTGTGATGACGTCCAGACATTTGATGTTTGCGGAGTGGCTCGTGTCGTAAGGAAATTAGAATGGAAAAGATAGAAGGAAGGGATCATCCAGTTCACTTGTCTTAAACTTGAAGGAATGTGCCAGTTTGTTCAACTAAGACACATTCGGTATATATATACTTATTTGTAGCTATTTAGATATTCATTCCATCCGGATCTTCAAACAATGTCGATGTCTCGACGTATTAGATTTTAGAGTTCAGTTTGGATGTTAGGCCTTCTGAGAAACCGTTTTCCTGGTCTGGGTGCCTTTAAGGAGATCGAACGGGACAGATTGAGAAGGTCGTGTTTGGAAGGACGGGAAGACCGGAAGCAAGAGGAGCTGTCGGCTGAGAGATGACGTGCCCAGGCCGTCACTCACTCTGCCCGACGTCGACAGAACTCTGCTACCTGGAGATGGGCTAATCTCCAAGCAGATCTTTCGGTGGCTGGAAAGGACACTATCAAATTGGCAAGACAGTATCATTGGCAGGGCTGCATCCAATAAACCACGAAAAATACCAGTACAAAAAGAAAACCCGATAAAAACGCCTAAAATGCGTCAAAAATCAATTGAAGCCTAAAGCTGTTCTTGAAGAGTAGGGATGACAGCCAAGATCCCATCCCTGAGATCAACACACAGGCGAGCCTTAAAGTGTTTATCCCCATCTGTATGTTCCACCAACAGTTCAGTACCCAGACGTGCACGTATTTTGACCTCGTATTTAGCAAACTCGTCAAAGAAAGTCAGTCTTTAGGTTATTTGTTTAGGGAAGAGAATCAGACAGTTGTCAGACGCAGGGCAGTGCACTATGACGGCCCCGGCCATGACGACTATTCCTAAGTGAGCCCGACGACAGAGGGAGTTTTACATCGCCCCACCATCCAGCCCCGCATTAAAGAAGCACTTCCAGCACTGATCCAAAACAATATCCGGTGTAACGACCCAAAATATACCCCTGGGTACGGTTTTGCTATTTTGGCCTGCACAAACACGAGGTCAGCGTCCTGGTGGCCAGGGCCGGAGGTTAATCCTTGATGGACAGCGCCAGAGCTGTCCTGGCAGTGAGGCCGAGACTTGTCACTAACCTGTCAGCGCTAAGTAATCGTCATCTTCCTACGACTCAGCACACGTCCTTCATGCCTTTTGCGCCCCGCATGCCTCTGTCAGCCCCGACCGGTGTTTTTTATTGTCGTTAACTCAGCCAGACTAGGAACGTATCATTCACCTGTCCGCACGACGTTTCTAGCACACGGCTGAAGGCTTGGTTCGGATCGTAGCGACTTCAAATATATGTCTAGAACAAGAAGAAATCTGTCATAAAGCAATGCACCTTATGCTAACCTAACCTAACTAACTAACTTGGAAGTCGTCAAAAGTTGTCAATGTATTTTGCACGGCATCTGAGCTTGCTTACTATCATAGTGGAAAAAGGATATGTCTTGTTGGATAAAGTGAGAGTTACTACACCAGGTTTAACTATATACGATCATCTACAGGTGGTGCCTGCGGTGTGATGTGCTCCAAAGTTACGGCAAGTTACCGTCGTGTTGAACTCCAACTGTTACAACATCGAAACCCGCTGTGAGCTTTGGATTTGATTTAGTTACTTCTAATCTTTTTTCTCTTGCTCCATCGGAGAGACCAAGAGGTCCTCTCACCGACACCGGAGTCGCTCCGTCTGCCAACCTCCTTACATTTCAGTCGTCAGAAAGCTCCCGGCACATGGGCCAAATTAGCAAGCCAACACCTGTAGGCTTTGCCAACCTTGACGGGAAGGGCAGTAACCTCGCCTGACTGCCAAGAACACAGGGTCCGGATTCTGACGCCGCGTGGGCCCCTCGCCTCGCCCTGTCTGTACGCGAGCTGTAGCTGTGTGGGTGGGCGAGGCACACCAGAAATCGACTTCGTCAACCCAAGTGGGTATGGCGGCTATGCCCTAGTGTAGATCACCAAATAAACAGTGGGTACCATTGTGAAAAACTATATATAAAGTATTATTTATTACCCAAGAGAGAAGCTGAATTTCTTAGCCTCACCCAGCACTCATGTACATCACCGTCACTCTATACACGGATGCATGTTTAGTTCCCTGTTCCGTATCCTCGGTCGTCTTTCAGTAGCTCATATCTGCGACTTCTCATCACTCGTTCAACGCTATCACAGGCGGGACGATAGGGAAGACACCCCAAGGTTCTCTGTACTGATGTACTGGGCTGGCGATCGGAAAAGGCCTCATCGGACAGAGCCAACCTAGGTCGTCAATGAAGAGACCAGGGCAAGGTCTTACTTCTGATGTCCAGATCTTTGAAACACAAACATATATGCTTTCTTAGAACATCTGTATCATTCAAGAGACCGGTCCAAGAAGACCGGTGACTAACTCGTACCCCGACTTCTGAATAGGTATTTTCTATTGTCCTCTTTTGACCTGCGTCACCCTGTGAAAAACATCGTCAATAGAAAGTAACGGACAACTTGCTTGTGTAACCACACTCAGTGTTTCCATTTGTTTCTCTTGGCCAGTCAACATTTCCGTTTCCTAATGGTGTTTTTAGTGCGAACTACAATAGCACTGAGACAACTTCTCCTCCAATTCTTACTGCGCACTTGAAGAAGGGGTGTATGTTGTGACTACGCCCAGCCTGTCTGTCGGAAATTGGACGGCCTCGCGTCTCTAGCTCCTCTAAATCCGATTACAGAGATGGCCTCCTCCTCTCTCCCGTCTCTCCTCTCCACGGGAGCGCATTTGCGCGCCAGCCAAAGCACACAGCAGGGTTCTAATTGAAATATTAGATGGCCGCAAAAGACTGAAGCTTGCAATAATGGTCATGATGACAGGGAGATGTAGAGATAATGGAATCTTGCCACAGGCATAGCTAAGACCCTTAGATTGTCATTTCAGATATGTATGACAAGTGTCACGATTGATTGCATACACGCGCACGCATACAGTACTTTTCGCCATCGTTGGGCTTGCTTGAAAGTTGATCTCCAAGCAGATCATACGGTGGCAATGCGGTATCCTTTGGCCAGAGGAGTGTCCATCTTTGGTGGCTAGCTATGGACACTCGTCTGGCCGATGGACACTGCCTCGCCACCGTATGATCTGCTTGGAGACTACTTGAATGTATCCTAGCTCGCACCAGGGGAAGAATGACTAATAGGGAAAGCAAACATCAAGTCATTTTTAGAAATCCCCTGCTTTCATTTTTGTTGTTTACTTTTTGCATTTGAAGCTGACAGACAGCTGTGCTGATGAATCATCATATAAAGCGGTTTAAAGCGGTTTCCGGCTTGCTGGAAGTCTGCGGTTCACCATGTATATGAACAAGACGGAGGTTTCCTCGGTATAGTGAAAAGCGCGCCAGCCTGTTCGATGTCAACTGTCCCTGTCCGGCACAATTGTGTCAATGAGCTTCTCTGGCTTCTCTGGCGCGCTTTTCACTATACTCATTCAAACCGAGGAAACCTCCGTCTTGTTCATATACATGGTGAACCGCAGACTTCCAGCAAGCCGGAAACCGCCTAAAACCGCTTTATATGATGATTCATCAACATAGCTTCCTGTACTTTGGAAGGAGAAGAATAGGAGTCATTCTTGGTAATCCATCTCCAAGCAGATTCTTGGGGGCAAGGGGAGTTTACACACATGACTATTGCCCACCTGTAACCATTACGAGTACGAAGGGGACATGGTGACTGCCTGGCCACTTTGATACTGCCTTGACCCCGAGTGAATCTACTTGAAGATAACATTCTCGTAGTGGTCTTAACTTATAAATATTCCAGTTCATCTACTGGCTACTCATCATCTTCATCATCATCGATGATACCACCAGATGTCATCTCTGGAAGCTGTATGGATCCTCTTGCTCCTCTGGCTACTAATGGACAAATTAGTCTGAAATCTAGATAAAGCTTAACGAAACCCGCACTAACGTTGAATACATATCACGTAACTTCAAATGAAAGTTAGATAAATATTCACAGGAGAGTGGTTCTGTTATTGGCCACGTACATATCGGACGATTAGCCCTTCTTATCTAGGTATGTTAATACTTGTTATCTGGATGTATGAAAAGCCACTTACCGACTGCCTGTGTTTTCATAGGGAAAATCATACTCCTGACTTTTGTAGATTCTTCAATTAAAGTATTCTTGTTTATAGTATTGTTTAACACTCGACTTGAACCAAGTACATGTTGGATAATGCAGGGTATCTAAATGTGTTATCCGTCATGGAAAGCGAATGGAGGATTAGAACGGGAAAGGTTGACCGCATTGCCAGAACTCTGCACTCCGCAGTGGACTAGGACGGTCGATGATATCTCCAGGTCAGGTTTGTAGATAAAACATAATTAAGAATGAAAAGGAAACCATCTGATAGTCGTGCGAAAGAGTCCTGTATAAGGTGTAGCCCGTCCACACGGTGACACATCATACAAGCGGCGGAAACTCGCCTCAAAACACCCCGAATTCTTGTCAATTACCGAGGTCTCTGGCGGGTTTTTATCCCGTTACGTTCCTCTCCATATTAGTTTATCTTCTACCCGAATGTTATAGATATTAATTAACGGCACCTGTATTAACACATGCCACGGGGGCCAGGCGCAGTGACAGTTGCCGTTTAGTGACTTCAACAGGTTAAGATTTAGATCAAACGGTCTGTTCACAAAATGAAGAAAATGAAAAAAAAAAAAAAAACAGAACAGAGAACTAAACATTTCCAGTACAATGTAGTCATCTCAATGTTGTGTCGTTGGAAGAAAATGTAATGCTTTGTCTTAAATCAAATGTATTGTATCATATTATAAGATATAATTCTTCATCGTCAATGCATTAAACGACTCTAAATGGGGAGGCGAGTTAGTGCATTGTGCCTTCTTGGCTCGAGTAAGGTTGATGTTTTGACGGTACGTACATGCATGATTCGACAAACATACAGCTTGTTTACAAGTTCGTCACGACCTTACAGCAGTAGTTCAATTGGTTCAGGATGTTGTTGATGGTACAGAGCGGTGGAGAGTCTGGCAGTTGGTATATGCTTGACCGGCCGACCCTGGTATTACTGAGACAGAATGATGAGATGTTCAAGGGAAAGGGGAGTAGCCTGGACCAATTGACCGCTAGACAGTACAGTTTGCCGCACTGTACTCTCTAGCGGACCAACTCCCCTGGCATGTTATCTCTGTATTTGGCCGATTTCTACTCTTTCTAGCCGCCTTCCGAAGCCTGTTAGAGGCTAGGAATAGCCTGGGTACCATCCTATTTCATGCCGGAGCTCCTACACTCGCTTCCCTAACAACTAGGCTAGGAGGGGTGTGGGTCTTCCAAATGGCAGCTCGAAGCAGATGAATCGGTCAAGTTTATTTTGCTGGTCCATTGAGGACTTTTCTACGTTTATACTGCTCTGTTCATCTAATGGTACACTTTTTCGAGGAGCGGGAGGGCAGTCCAAAGAAAGCAGTATAGCGCCACTAGAAAAAGCAGTAGAAGCACAAACTCTGTAAGACCTCGAAAGACTAACAAAATAACCATCTGACTAGAGACTACCACGAATGATCTTGCCTCTGCGGGTTAGCTGTTACCGTGTTTTCAGTCACAATAGTGCCTTCCCACTTATTTCCATGTATAGTGCTTGCTTGGACTGCACGTTTTTTCTGTGTGTATTTTCTTCGGCGTATTTTCGGAGTTTACTATTATTGTCCTTGTTATTGCTATTATAAAGTTGACCATAGTCTCAGCCTACCGGATCTGTAACACTATGAAGTAAAATACGTCCCTGCACTTGAATATACACGCTGTATAAGTTACTAACATAACGATGTGTACTGGTGCGTTCGTGGCCGCAGGTTCGTTAGAATCACTTAGCGTCTTGCAGAGTTGTATCATTGGCCAGGATCCAACACAGGAATATCACCCCTCCACTCCTGGAGACCCCTTGACTCGACGGAGGTCCGATTTCATAATTTTGTTGCTTCTTCTGAAAACATACAAGATGTCGGCCATCTGTCCAGACAAACAGGGTCTCGCGGAATCCCTTACAGATGTGCAAATGTGCTAATGATTTTCTTTGAAGTCACGTTCACTTATGATCTGGTGGAAAGTATCTTGTAACGGTTTCAGACCGTTTCCTTTCGCGCCTCTTCATATTTCCTTTGATCAGCACACATACGTATTGCATGATCAAGAACAATGATGTCCTTGGTATGAGCCGAAGGTGGTAATTTTTCTCGTGAATACATCCTGAATACACTGAGGTTTACCGAATATACTCTCCAAGCAGAGATTTCGGCTTCTGCCTATTTCTGGCATGTTTTAGGCGTTTTTGCTTGGCTTTACTGGTATCTTTCTTTACGCCAGCCAAACCTCGGGTTTACAAATGGTAACTATAACTGCCTGGCAAATGGATATTGCCAGGCCAATTTGATGCTGTCTTTGCAGCCACCAAAAGATCTGCTTGGAGATTAGACGTTTCATTGATTTTTATTAACTTGACGAAATATAAAGAACGTATTACTTTTTTGTTGCACCCCATACATACAGTCTTCACAGATGTACAGACTCAGAGGCTTTCCTCGGTAATTGCTGTTATTGCTGCTGCAGATGGAGCTAGAAGGACCCCGAGACATTCGGTTGCTATTATGAGTTACAAAACACGCATAACTATTTACAGTAACGTCGTGCATGCTCACCCAGCAGGAATGACCAACAGCGATACAAACTAGATCCCCACATTCCTCAGCCATCCGCAGGCCCACTGAGCTAGTCCAAATTAAATCAAAGCCAGTTGGACGACAAATGTTTTTTCTCTCCGACTGAAACAGCAACGTGGGAATAAGGGAAGGAATGCGGCCGAGACAAACGCAAACAAACGATTAATCAACATATTATTCGCTTTATTTACTTCAATATAGGATTAATTTGTACAAATTAACAAGACGGGGTACTGTCTTTGTCATACTTCGGTTGCAAAAACTGATAACATAATTAGGAGCACAACAACAGTGTTTGTCGCTGCTATCGTTATGTACCATGTGTATAAACTGTTCTTCATATGAAACTAAAACAATACTGACAACTATTTGTACGTATGCTTATGTTAAAAATGGTATTGTACTTAACAATCAGTCACATTAACTTTGCTTTCGACACAGATTAGCAAGCTCTTATACATTCCATTGCAGCGTCAGGGTATAAACTGTCTATAAAATTTCATGAGGGGAATAAATTGACTAAACTCTTATGCGGTCCTTCTCACAAAACGGTCACAGCCGTTTTCAACAAATACCTGCTAACACCTTTGCGAAATATATATTACTGCCTCATTGTCACTTCTCTCAAAACGATCCAAGTTGAAATAGCACAATATATCGTCCGTTTCCATAGGAAGTTCAGCATGTCCCCTCAAGTCCCCCTAGGTCTACATCAACACTGCCAAGTTTAAGAACACCCTGACGTCCACGCCACCTCCCGCTGTGTCAGTCGATTGAGTTTGAAGCTAGGTCTGTTTTATAATGAAAACAATGTCTTACCTCTCATATGATGTTATATACAGGACAAATATACAACTTTCTTACATCGCAGCCGGGAACGTATCAAGTTACCTAGTCTATTAAGTAGAAACAGGAGATAATCCCCTTGGAATTCACCGCTGTCTCATCCTGTCTCCTCACTAACGGGGGGTCAAAGGCCGCGCAGGGCCTGCTCCCCGACAATAATTTAAAAAGAGAACGGGCTCTTTCAATTCTTCCAGTCCTCTATCATCACTTTAGGACACACATGCTGCTAGTTTACTTCTTCGAGTCGAATAACTCGGTGTGATGGTTTGGGAGATAGGTAGAGACTTATCAGAAAAAGGTGTACATACAGTACGTTATGAAAATGTAGCCTGGGTGCCATCCTATTTGTACATGTATACCGTGGCTCCAATACTTGCTCCCTGAAAAATATTTTTGGGTGGAGAGTATGGGAGCCCGGTATACAAACATAAGATGGCACCCGGGCTATCTGGCCTCTGAAAAACAGAAGGCACCTGAGACTCTGAAACAGCTACTAGTACAAACAAGAGAGCGGGGAAGGTCGCTATGTGGGCGGACGGCGCAGGCGGATGTGCCGATCAGTCGTCGCTCCTGTAAAGTCCCCAATTCTCCGCTCTTATCGCCGCTTTGATGTTTCACCCACGTCCGACAAAGATAGACTGACTGCGAGTCGAAAATTAGGAAAGTTCGTAGCTCTTCAGTTTCGCCCCATTGACCGAGTCGGTGTTGTAGGGGTTGTTGTTGGTTTGGCGCGACGACTGGCTAGTTTCTTAGAAGTGACGGACACTCCTGGGTCTGGTCATCCTGCACTGACACCTGTCGCTATTTAATTAAGGCTACGTGGCTTACGGATTTCTGTAAATCAATGAACTGTGAGCCATATGGTGGCTTCAATGCATACACATAGGGCTCATTATCACAACTATGGGATTTGACACTGATCTATATCTCCAAAACTATTTAGCAACGCATAACCCGACATAAAAAGATACACGTTATGACCATAAGACTATTCTGTTCAGCAAGTTTGTGGCTATAGACTGTCTGGACGGCCTATGCAATGTGTATGAAGATAAATATGACAATTCTAAAAGACTCAACAAGTCGGTAGGATATAGATAATGATGCAAAGACCAATACTTCATGTTTTCACGGTGGAGTGACACCACCACTCACAGTCAAGTCGCTGGAAAGTCTCTAATTTTCGGTGTAGTTGTTGTACACGTTGTCGTCACTCATCTTGCGTCTTGCGACTGCCCTTGGAGACGGTCAGGTTCTTTCTTTGGCACTCTGTTTGGCACTTTGTTTGACACTGTATTGTGATTCAGAACATCAGTTGCCCCTGTCATCACGTATTGGTTAGATCGGTAGTTGTGCTTGGAAGTATCTGTTTTTCTCGACTAGAGTTCGTAACTTGAGCTTCGCCATGGGACTGAGAACTCCATTCTTGCGGATCGTGCATGTCGTCGTCAACTTGGACCAAATGTTCGGAGAATTTCGAAATTCGGCAAGAATATTCGTTGCATTCAGGGAATTGTCTGTTAGGAGTTGACAATAATACAGGAGAGCGAACTTGAACGTCCAAAGTAGTTGTTGCAACCCCCGACTGAGTCTCTCGCCAGATGCCAGCCTCTCATTCGGAGCAATGCACTCGCCTATCTATCTCTATTATTGAGGTCCTTTGTCGCATACTTTACTGCCTAGACGGTCGCTTCTGTTTTCTTCTGTTTCGTCTGCGCTGTTTCTTCTGCTTCTTCCTGTACCTGACAAGTCTCATGGCTCTGTTGGTCGGCAGGCGGGACGACTCGCCCATATTGCGCGGGACGAACTGGGCGGAGGCCCGGGACCTCTTGGTCCTGCGCCCGTTCCTGGGCTTCCCGTTCTTGTTCAGGGCCACGCAGAATTTCCTGGCCTCGGGACCCGAGTGTCCGTACAGGATGGACTCGTACACCTTGTACCCAGCCTTGTCCGTCCATTCCGTGAAGGCCGTCTCCTCGCCAATTTTGTCCTGTATTAAACGATATGAGAAGAGGGGGAAATGAGTTTTTTTTTTTAAATTGAGAGAAAAGAGACGTCCACTGATCACTTATATAATATGCAGACTTAGTTATTATGTGTTATCCTATGTTGGTGTCGTGAATCCGTATGTTCTGTTCGTGCCTGTATTTAGATGTACATGTAAGGTCAATACAATTCAGCAGTCCATAATGTTTGTTCGTTTATGTACTGCTGCCATGTTGACCATTGTTTGAATAAAAAATAATAAAGAATCATAAAGTAGATGTGAATATCAACATATGTATGTATGCATATCTTATCATGGCCGCGTATCACACTAGGAGTCTGTATGTTGGGGAGTTAGCTTTGCTCTGTTGTTCATGTATTTACGACTTTCGGGCCTTGAACTTTGAAACTTATTGATTGACAGCCAAGTTCGTGCCGTGCCCGTGGAGTTTGTCTGGTCGGCAGAGACGACTTTATCTAACCTCCACTTGACCGCCGCGCCCCCAAGGTTACAAGTGTCAGCGGCATTCCGACTGTACAACGACACTTCCGGTCCCATCAAACACCGCGGGCGTGTTTGGGACAAGAGCCACTAATCTCCAAGCAGATCCTACGGTGGCAAAGACAGTATCCATTGGCCAGAGATAGGCTAATGGACACTCCTCTGGACAATGGATACTGTCTTGCCACCATAGGATCTGCTTGGAGACAAGAACGACCACGTACTCGGGATAGTTTCCTATTCGCAGTTCTCAGTTCGTTGCCTGCCCAATACCCCGTACATGATGTGTATCAACACCAGTTGGATTGACATAAAAGTTGACTACAAATGATTAACCTCCTTGCTATCAAGGGCAGCTCACTAGTGTACGTACACATTGCAGATTTTATGATTTTCAGTACCTCTAAAATTTTACATGTTTCAATCTCACTGGTTGTAGATTATGTCGAGGAATGATTCTCGTACTTTGCAATTGACCACTGGGACCCAGGGCTGAATCCAGAAAGGAGACCACGGAAAAATCGACGTGTTGCTGCTCTAACGTGTCTGCTTACAAGATATGTTCAGTACCGGCGGAAACCTGAAATGTACTAGTGTAGTCGAAGACATTTCTGTAAAGTCACGTTCGCTCTTCTTTGTCGGTAAACGTCATTGACTAAGACTGTAGTTTGCCTTGTACGTGAAGTACAAAGCGGGAGCGACAAGAAGTAGGTAGGAGGGACGGCACGGGGTCGTATGCTTGAGGGACTGCACACATGGGAGGATCAACATTGCTCAATGGGAAACGATTGACGGAAGGCACCTTGCGCCGCACGTTTTAGAGGTCACATGTACCGTGATTCAGCGGACATTCCTGGGCTGAATGCTAATCTATAATCTTTACAACTGTGCCATCAACGCGTATACCGACACGTAGAGGTTGGATACAGCGTGTTTGCTACAGTTTGGGCAGGTTACACATGGTCACAAGTTTCCGTAAAAGCTGTCTTCAAACAAGATTTTCTTCTGGACCCAAAACGCGTGAAGCTCAAGACGAATCTTATTCGAGGGGGGGGGGTAGATATTGTCCATTTCGTCTTGCAATGGCACCTTCAACATTACGCCAATTAGCCTGGAAATACTCAGTTTTACTTCTCAACTAGTTGTCAGTTCCTATTCATTCGCCTCACTACTCCTGGCGGAAAGAAGTAGAGTGAGAGGCAGCTAGTCAGTCACGATGACTTTGTTGATTCCTGCTGAACGCTGTTGATGCGGAGGTTCCACCCGGGTTTGTTTACAAAATCCATCACGCAAATGAAAGTAAAATAGACGGAAAATAATCAACAAGCCATCTCTACAGACGATGCTGGAGCCTCGCAAAGCCGAGGGCAAATGTATGTCTTTGTACTGAGGAATGTTGTTGTAAGATAGCATCTAACTACTCAAACGGCCGCCGTTGTTTAGACGCGCGACTGTTGTCCTTCCTATACACTTGTTCAAAGACGTCCTATTGACCGACGTCAAGCCTTCTGACATCGCCCGTTTGTAGATGTTTGACTTGTGCTGCGTGCAAATTTGAATTCACTCGCGTCAAACTTCCGAGAGGCTTAAACATCACAAGACCATTAGCTGAACATCTCCGCCTTGTTGTTTGACACAGTTTTAAGGACCTCACAGTCAGTCTCCGTTGTTGACTAGGAGAGCATTCTGATAACGCGATATATACGGCATATACGGCATACCGCACAGAATAGCCATGTCAAAACGTCAAACTTTCAAATGGGTAAATCGACGCCGGAATTACAAAGTAGTAGTCAAGTTGTCCGTTTGTATATTTTCCTTTTTTGACTCACATAAACTGTAGAGGAAGACAGTACGTCATAGGGTGTCACAGAACTATGGCAAAACTGCGTAGAAAACCTACCGCATGGTAGAGAGGCCCGTAAGCATATCTGGTTACAAATACTATACTTGGAAAGCTTGGGGTTTTTTTTTTACATTCTATTGTCCTTTTTTATTGGTTTTCGTGTAGTATGTGGTTGGTCCTGTATGTCCTGAATATTTCACCCACCTGCGATACAGAAAATTTCTCCTCAAATGATGCTTCCCAGAGTAGTTTTACCCCCATAGTTAAGGCTAGTTTTTTTTAATGTCATGGCACATTAGAGACTCGCTTTTTCTTTCCTACATAAAAATCCCCACCACAAGCCCATCGTCATTTGTTGGGCCTGAGGAGAGACATGTGGTTGTGTGTGCACCGGGTCAGCCCAGACTTCAGTCTACCGCACACAACAGCAACAAATTACGACCTGTGCGGGCAAAGTTAGTGTAAACTTGGGTAAACAAGCTGAAAGGTAGCTTTAGCTCTCACAACAGATAAAGCCAAGCCTGGAACAATTGCCTCATGCCTTCACGTCCGCACCGCGGGGGCTACCGGCGTCCGTACACAGACGGGCTCCCAGTAGCCTCCACCAGGCATTTCTACGGGAATACGGATCGTAGAATTCGGCAAAAAAAAAGAAGAAGAGTAAAATTGGCCTAGGGAGTCCGGCCGCCGGAAGGTACTAGTAGTTTGCGCGGCCAGTCAAACCTGAAGGCGGCCAAACTCCCCTGGCAAATATTCTCCTATATGTAGCCAGCGTAGTTAGTCTGGTAGAGAGTAGGCTCCCAGTCCTGTTTTCTACCGTCTGTGGCGTTCGACGGACGGACCTGTGCCCTTGACACCGCCCTCACCTTTAAGCTCCGGAGCTGAAGCAAGCCAGCGTTAGTACCGAAGTTTCCGACATCGTACTTTTCCATTGATCTCCAAGCAGATGTTTTGGTGGCTACTCGTACAACACAGTGTCAACTTGGCAGGGCAGTATCCAATACGTCACCCGCGAAAAAATACCAACTTGTACAAAAATAAAAACCGATAAAAACGCCTAAATCACGTCAAGACTAAGACTTAGCCGAAGCCTAAACCTCTGCTTGGAGAGTTGAACTTCTCATATTAAAGCCCGTACATCAGGTCGGAGTGTTGCCTGTCTCGCCCTGGCCTCGTTCGAGTTGTTTGTGATGTCTGCCGGCCATACTTTAAACAATCAATGGATCGGGAGGTTACATACAAACAAACGCACGAAACATCAAAATAATACAGTGTAATTGTCTTTGGTGGTCGAAAGCATTTATCCTTGGCTCGCTTTCGCTAATCCGCTGTACAGGGAATCCGTTGACTGAAAAGAGGCACCTTGAATACTGGAGGAGATCCGATTTTTTGTGTGACAAGCTGAGAAAAGCTGCCATGAGGCGCCACTTCTGTTCAAAATCAAGACGACAGTGCAATGGGTTTGAAAAACAGGGTCTCTACTCCCAACATTTGACGGAATCCAAAGAGCAAATACCATCGTGGCAAGTATGAATGTGACGAACATCCGGTCCGTGTCAGTTGCAGACAGCTACAACAATGGCCAAATTTACGCCCCCTCTTCTGTGTTGATCTCAACAAGAAGTCGTATCTACGGGGTGACGTTATGCATCTTTCGTCACTTTTTCTGGCGACCGTGCGGTCATATATTTATGAGCATTGACTTTTTTTATTTTGATGAAAATCATCCCACAACCCCACCCCGCCCCCATAGCTTGTCTCTCAGATTGTATACATCAGATCCTAGCCTGTTTATCAATGAAAGTTCCCAACGTACCTCACGCACTGTAACACTGTAACACAGCCCACCCTTTTCTATAAAGTCGTGGATGTTTTTTTTTTCTTATTGTTTAAAGCCATCTTCAGACTGTACTTGGTGGCAGCGAGTTCCACTCTACGATAGTTCTTGGAAAGAATGAGTTTTTGAACACCTCAATCCTTGGTCGTCGTTTACAACTCGGGTACTTGAAGGCGTGACTACTTGTTCTTTTCTTCGCTGGTATTAAGTATAGTACATCCGCCAGTTTATTAGTTATTTTGTACATCATGCATAGTCTGGACAGCTAGACTGGGGCTAAACACACAATGAGTCAATTAGGAGATCGGTAAAAGATACTACAGTAACTGCTGCATGTATTAGTCAGCACAACGACCCGAACCTGTAGGTGACACCGGTCGTTCTGATTCGTGAGGGATTGCAGAACATCGCACCTCATCATCCCGGGTCGTTCAGCCGCCACCCCGGGTACCGGGGAACACATTACGGGCCCGGCATGCCGTGTGAAGGGCTCACGGTCCCGCGGCCTCGCCGTGTCGGAGCTGGCCTCTGAGTGATGCCTCATTAACCCCCTTGAAACAAAACGTAACCAATCTTATCAAAACAGGTTCAAGAGCGGGGCTAATACTGTGAGACGGGACGCCCGACAGATGACAGCCGCCAGGGGAAGAAAAAGCGCCCTTCTCAGGATAACCCAGACGTTTAAAAAGCCCTTCTGAGGCGACGTCTGCCCAAGCTCAACCGGGATGAAAACAAAACTTGTGACATTTTCTATCCGGGCCGGCAACAAAGAAGGCGACTTTGCAGTATTACCCTAACCTGGTGGTCTTTCCCAGCTGGCAGGTAACGGCAGATATACAGTCACGGAGAGATTTTCATCATGCTCAGTCAAGCCCAAACCCGCTCCCGACCTTGCCTCACGTCTAACAAGACGCACTTATCTGATGTTTCTAAACTCTCCTTCTCTAGGCTAGTGCGGCTTGGCCCTGCGGAATGTACAGATTGATTTGGGTCGGTTCAAACTGCTGGACCAACAAACCCAAATAAAGCCCAAATGCGCCATAACAAATAGAAGGCGGCCAAAAGAACCATAACAAATGCGGACCTCCACAGATTAAGACGATGTGATACAACTGATACGGATTAGGCACAATAGGAAATGATAACGCTCTGATTATTTTAGCTTTTATCATAAAGAAATGGACCAGTGAGACCCATGGGGCTACGTACAGCCACTTTGATCGGCCTGAAGAATCTATTGTACAAGCGTCCTTATCTGCAAATATTTGCGTTTTTCTTCGACAAATACAAAACGAGATCCACGTGTTTGGTTTTCCATCTGATCCATTTGTTTTATCTGGGTTCACCAAACGTACAAAACGATTCACGCGTCCTTTCAAGAATCCGTAACAACTTGTAAGCCCGGTTGGAGATGGGGGGAAGGTATGTTGTTGACGCAACCTTCCTCAATCTTAAGTATGGCCAATTCTTTGCGCCATAGGCTTAATTCGCGGTTTCTCTTCAGAAATTGTATTTAGCCATTCAGTATATAAAATGTTTATTGCAACAGAATTACACTCTTTATTACATGTAAAAACTAAAATCTGTTATTACGAAGGACAGTTTTCAGCGATTACGTTCGAATGTGACCAGTACTCAAAACTCCAACTCTAGTACAAAAACGAGCAGATGACTAATGTGTAAGACAGCTGTCAAGCGACTGGATAGATTTTCAACGTTCAAAGTCTAGCCAGTTTCTTGAGTAACAATTTTCTCGTGTATCTCATTACCTGGATGTCCAACCTTCATCGAGATAACTAAACGGTTCCTTCACCTGAGTCCCCCCCCCACGACCGCCATATGTAAAAACAGAGGATCTCCTTGATCCGCACAATGTACAGAGCTGTGATAACGTACAACGTGACGTTTCAATGGCCTCTACCAGCCTTTGGGTGCGGAAAAATGTACTCTCTAGTGGACCAACTCCCTCGGCATGTTATCTCTCTATTTGACCGATTTCTACTCTTTCCTACCGTCTCCCGAAGCCTGGATAGAGCTAGGCTAACAGAATACTGACACGTACATCCAGGCCACTGAAACCACCGATTCACGTCGAAAGAATCCTCACGATGCGAAGCACTCCAAACCCGGCCCACGGTAAGGACGGCATTTGGCGGAAAGGTGGCCTTTATCGTGCGGGAGAGACAGGGACACCGGCGATCCTGCTTTGACGTGTCTGCCACGGGAGGGAAGATGGATGGAAGCGGGATCGGGAGGACAAACTGAGCAATCAAAACACCGCAGGGTTCCAGGGAACTGACATTTGTCGCTGGAAGAAGTAACTGGTGGGGGGAAGAGGTGGATGGCAAATACTTGTTTGGGTCATAGTGACGATTCCGTACGTTTGCTGTTGAAAACTACACGAAGTCACTCCCGTGATACTAGAACTAAAGAGTATGTAGCTGGAAGGGGGAAGAGGGGCTGGCAAATTCTTCTGACGATTTCCTCTGTAGGTTTGCTGTTGAAAAAACTGTACGAAGTCATTCCCATGATGCTAGAACTAGCGAATACGTATGTAGGGTACAATGAATGAACGTGTGCACTCTTGACAACTTCATGGTTCCTCTAATAAGCTAAAACACATTGCTACACGTACTTTGCCCTTTAAAGTTTTTTTTTTCTGGGCGGATGCAGCTCAGGAGAGATTAGACGTAACTCACCCTGGTTTGTAAGAGGTGAGGAGATGGGCATGAGAAAACGTTAACCTTCATCTTGTGACAATAAAACACTAACAGCTTCCCTTTCGGCGTCGGTGCCACATGGTAGAAGTTAGAGATTAGGGTGTGTTTTAGATTAGGACTCTCGTCTTTCGCACGAGTATAGATTTGGACAGGTCTCTGTCTAATCTCCGCGCGTCCGGGAGACGTGTCCGTCAGCTAATCCCGCGCCTGGCACAGGTAAGGCAGGGAAGTCGTGTTTTTACATTCTACCCTTGGCCTGCTGCGGCGACAAACGCGCTTGTTATGAGGAGTGTAAAAAACGTGGACGACCGCTGACTCGTTAATCTGGAGATCTGGCGAGTATTTATAAAACACACTCGCCGAACACTCCGTGCCTGATGTGGACACTGCTGTGATTTAAGGGCGTTTGAGTATCCCTTCAGTTTGGCGACAAACAGCCCTTAACAACATTCCTTCCCTATCTCTTTCAGGTCGTCGTCCTCACTCAAAAACTTTTCAGAAGAAAGTTGGACTCAGTTGCCTGTATGTTTTTAACACCATGCAGGTGCAGTTGGCACATTTTCTCTCGAAATTAAGTACGTGTCCATCCTGCCATTGCACTTACAGACACATTGCATGGAAACTTGACATATACATGTATCTCCCGAGAAACTGCTTGATTCGTTGACTGTTTAGATAGATAACCAACATCGATCTGCGTATTGTTACATACACCAATCGTTATTACATTGCACAAGTCTCCATTGGGCTAATTAAACGTGTGATGTGGCTTAGTTTGGATCGTTTTTGTTTCGGTATTGTGGGTTTTTTAGTGGCACTTGCGAGAACCAATCATCTGCTTGGAGATTACTTCATGCGCGTCTATGCTGACTTACTTAATACGATTGTTTGGCAGAAATGTTTGACCAGTTGGTGGAAAGCAGATTATCGTTAGCCTCCGACAGGCTCTACGGATTGCTGGCAAAATAGCACAAATCGGCCAAACAAACTGAATTGCATGCAAGAGGGGACAAATCCACCTAGTATTCGGCTAACTCCTCTTGTATGCTGTTCAGTCTATTTGGCCGATTACTATTACGTACATGTACTTTTCCAGCAGCCTTGGGAACCTGGTAGAGGTTAGATTATTGTGCATAGAGGTCCCCCTAGTTGGAAAAATAGCAGAAATTGGCCAAACAAACTGACTGAATAACATAGCCAAAGGAGTTATCCATCTAGAGGCTACAATTTCTCTTATTTTTCCAGCACCCTGAGGGGCCTGGTCTAGGCTACACGTAGATTACTGTACCCACCGCGGCGTAGAGGTCTCCCTTGCTGTTCATGCCCAGGTACCTGCCGCTGAACACCGCCTTGATGCTCACCACGCTGCCCAGACCGGCCGGCCGGATCTCCATGATACCTGCAGGGTGCAAGGGAACGTTTTATACCACAACTCAAACCATTTCTAACTGATCACACAACTTGAAGCCTGGGTGCCAGGCTGATACAAACATGCCCCCAAGTTTTTACCACAGACACCCCCTCAGTAACCCTGAAACTAGTCTGGTATATCCATGATACTTGCAGGATACAAGGAAACGTTTAGCACAACTGGAACCATTTCTCAGTCACGCACCAAGAAAACTAGCTATAGCCTGGATGCAAGACTGTTGCCACGGCCAGTATACAGGCTATCTCTCCTCGGCTCCAGAGCACTGACAGCAGTCTAGCATCTCCCGAGTCATAGCTGGCGTGTACAAGGGAACGTTACAACAATCTCCTCAGACCCTGAGCAACTACGTAAGGGACTGGCCCTCACAACAGTCTAGCATCTCCATGATACCTGGAGGGTACGAGGGAACGTTACAACTTTAAAACCATTTCTCAGTCACACGCCGTGAAAACATAAACACATCAGTTATAGTAGGACTGACCCACATCCAGCGACTCCCACCTGGTCATCAAAGCAAAAATGCGCTCTTTAGATGACGAAGGGCCAGAGGTCAATTTTACAATCACACCTGCATTTTAAGGGCCCAAATGTGTTTCCCTGGCATCGCGTGGAGCAATGGTCAGAGCGGTTCAATGGCTCAGAACGAAGAGGTTCAGGGTTCGATCCCCTGACGGCGTTGTGCCCTTGGGATAGAAGACTTTCCTCCTTCCATGAACGGTAAAGTTACGTATACGCCCACAAGACTTGTAGTCTGTTTGAAGAGAGTCCTAAGATTGATGAGGACACTCACTGATTTTGGTTTTGCAAACGTGGCAAAAACTACACTTTTACCACTATTTGAAAGGGAGAAACAGTTACGATATTTCCTCCTAAGATCTGCTTGGAGCTGTTACACCCCGCACCGCCACCAGCCGAGCGGCAGGCTGGCAGCCCAGCCTGGGTCGTGGGCTGTGTGTTTAGCTTGCAGATTAACGACAAACCAGAAACAGCCCAACTAAGCTAACAATTACGAGCGAAAGGAATTTACTGGTATTAGAATGAAACGGGGGGATTTGGAGATTACTGACTTTTGACCCCACAGGTAGCCGCAGAGATAGCGGGCCGGACAATGGCTCACACACTCACTACTGCAGTTACACGTTAGCCAACAACAATCGGACAATGGCTGCAGGACCATCGCTTTGGTCAGCACACAGCACAACTCAGGGACTGGCGACGAACAAATAGCCTCTACAAGGCTTCGGAAGACGGCTGGAAAGAGTAAAAATCGTCCAAATAGAGAGAGAGCATGTCAGGGGAGTTGGTCTGCTGGAGAGAACAGTCAGTTTGCCGCTCCAAAATGTACTCTCTAGCGGACCAACTCCCTCGGCATGTTATCTCTCTATTTGACCGATTTCTACTCTTCCAGCCGCCTCCCGAAGCCTGGTAGACTGCTAACGAACAAAGGCCTGTATCTTGTATGTAAACCGACACACATGACATTGTAGTCACCGGCTCTGTAACGTGTACGTTTGAGGTTTTGTTTTCAATGAGAGAACAAGCTGCTGGGAGGTCGCCAACATCGACATCAGTCACACGGAGCAAAACTTCCTCCGTGAAATGAGTTTCAGACGTTCTATTTTAGTTCTGCCAGGGAGGTTAGAAAAGTCTTCCTGGTTCTGCCAGTCAAGTGAGGAACTCTTGCCAACATCGTCACAACCATTTCCTCCCTCCAACTTTTTCGGCATGAGAAGAAAAAGGGGGATAACAGTAGGAAAGCCAAAAATCATGAGTTTGAAAACGTAAACGGAATGATATGTGGATTGAGGCATTTTTTTTCTCTGACCAATCTAATCACGTTGTGTTTCCCGGATAGCCCGCTGCCTGCGGCCAGAATATTTGCCATGGCTGTCAACATTCTGCACATATGGTACCCAGAACCGGGCCGATCGTGTCAAACCGCTTCGTCTGACTAGCCTTATCAGTAAAAGAACAAAAGCTCGTGACTGCCTCTCCTAATCTTGACCGCGGCTTATGGACGACTTTCTCGTGGGAGGTGACAAGAAACGCCAGCTAATCATGTATATTGGCTGTATTGAATACTTGGCGAGACCATCAAAGTCGCATTAGTGGCTCGTTAATTTTTCGTTAATGGGCGTGAGGGCCTGCACAGGTCGTAAATCCTAACCCTAACAAGCGCTAATTATTCCGATTCAGACACTAAAGTCTGCGTTGGTGGGGGGAGGTCACCGAAGGCAGCCCTAACTAGCGCCACTCCGGGCTCGCTGTAAGAAGACACGAGCATCGTTCTGGGAGGTCAAGTGGCCTAGGAGTTTAATTATTAGCCTGAAAAATCCATAAGGTTTGTGTTTGGGCCTTGTTGTGGGTAATTCGGTCTCCGAGATGGTATTTTGGCCGGGCGGCTCTGGGGTCTGATCAATCAAGCAGCGCCTGTGGAGGACCGCGCGGGGAGCCTGGCATCCTCCTCTCTCAGCCTCATCAACACCGATTTTCCGCTGGGCGAGGAGAGACTGCCCGTGTCTGTCAACTGTCGTGTCCTCGCGACAACCAGGGGAGGGAGCCCGCAGAGACACGCCGGGATCGTCTGCAAGCCTGTTAATACGTCACCTGTCATCAGCTTTCGTCTAGATTCTCGATCTCGTCCTCCCGATCTGTGTAAGGTTGCCAAAACATCACTTTAAGATGTATTCTCGTCCCTTTGCTAGATGACTCCTAAATAGAAGGCCCGCCAAGACATGCTGAGATCGTCTGCAAGCCTGTTAATACGTCACTTGTCATCAGCTTTCGTCTAGATTTTCGACTTCGACCTCCCGATCTGTGTGTAAGGTTGCCAAACATCACTTCTTTTTGTGACGGGTCCTGGCTCCTTTGCCAGGTGATTTGATATCTGTGGAAGACTCCTAAAACAGAAAAGGTGACCAAATCAAAAGCACGTGGCGATCTTCCCCCCGTTTGGAGTGTTTTCAAAACAGTTCGCAGCCTTCAGAATCCGCCTTTGGTGTGTCTGAAATAGGGCCTTTTGTGGAACAGCTATTCTGGCTAAGTGTTTTCTGAAAACATGCGCACGCTCCACGGCAAGTCGACACCATTCTTCTGTGCAGGTAAAACAGTTCACGGGTTGGCAGTGTTTGGTTCGCCTCTTTACACGGCTACACCACCATGAATACAACAGGTCCCACCTAGCTTGAAATCAGAACCGTTAACCTGGGGTGTTCACAATGCACGGTTGACGTTGGCTCTGCCTTAATACGTTCTCAGACTTCTTTTGGGACCCCTGCCAAGCATTAATAGGATGTAAAAGCAAGGAACGTTGGGTTAGGAGCCTTCTCTCACAAAGTTTCAAAACATACAGACGTACGACCTTTCGGATTGAACCTCCTTGGAAATAAATAGAGTCTTATTCATCCCCCTGCCCCGCAAGGAACGTTGGGTTAGGAGCCAGCCTTCCGCTCGCAAACTTACAGACGTTCGACCTTTGTGTTCAAATCATCAAGGCAGATTGAACCTCCTTGGAAGTAGAGTCTTATTTCATTCCTCTGCCCCTCAAAACAATATTTGGCAACGAATCAGCTCTCTCAGGATGGAAACAAAGTAAACTTGGTAGTTGTGGCCTGACTGTAGACTGCACTGACAAGTGTTGCTGAAATATTTACGGCGTAACGAAAGTTTCGTATCTGGGTATTAATTCAGCACTTCCCCATCTGAGCGCTCGGCATGCCGACAGCGGTACACGAGAACATGTAAAGCCCTGGTACAGCGGAAGGACGGTGGCAGCTCTCGCTACCTGACACTGAGCAAAAACGGAAATTGTGATAACCTTGCGACGGACAGCTTCATTAGCGGAGAGAGGCGGGCGATCAGGAACAAGCGGACGGAAGGACTGAGAAGTTCGGCGGAGCGAGGACCGCTCTGCCACCGTTGGGAAGAACCAACATCCGACCCATCTCAGCCTCCGTCACAACCTATTAACCTGGGACCTTGATAGGGGGATGTAGGCTGTAGAGGGACCGGGCGCGAGTCAAGTGCTTGAGTGGACACGGCACAAAACAAGTCCTGTTCGCCGCGTGTCCCTCTCGATGGTCGGTGGATTTTGTGAAACGCGCGGTGGTCCGCCAGCCACCCGACCGGGGAGGGCGATGAAAGTGCAGAAAGGACCCGTAATGGACGACTTGTTGACAGACATTTTCTGGGTTTTACCACGAGGTCCTGTATGAAGGGGGGCAATCGCGCGCTGCACCTTGGGACAAAGAGATCCAAAAGGCGGGCTGACAGGTACAATACGCCCTGAATAGCCGCCAGAGATTTTTGTTGGCAGGTCTAGAAAGGGGTGCGTGGAGCCGCATTGTCTTCTTGTCAGGCCGGATTGAATAAGCCTTTGCGCCAGGTTTGTAGAGATATGGTCACCTGGAACTCTCCTGTGGAAGGAAAAACACCGCCCCGCGCAGAACAACACGGTTTACCTCACCCCGGGCGCCGAAAACACGCCAATAAATCCACCGCCTCGAGAGGGACTAAAAATAATTACCTTTAAATTACCCCCATCGTGCCCCAAACCACGCCGAGGCGACGCGGGTGAGCGCAAACGGTACACTCTGCGCGAGTTTGCGAACTGAGAGAGCGATCTGTACGGTACACAGCCCGTGTTTAGTTTGAACCTGTTTTATCAGGAGGCTGATCTTGTCCTTCTACAGGACCTTCAAAGCCCCGAGAGGTGTCGGTGTCGGCACCGTGTCCTGGCTAACAGATTCACAGATGGTACTGATTCACATTCTTCAACCGCTTCTCCTCCGATAACCATTTAGCATAACCTTTCCCCCGAGTTCCTTCGGCAGGCCCGAGCCCCGAGATACGGGACATCCAAGCCGGACCCCGACCTCCCCGAATGAAATATTTTTTAAGATAGCGAGGCGCTAAAGTTACAAAACTTAAGGAAGTTAGTTTAAGACAGGGATAGAAATATTTGGCGACATATCGCACGCGTGGCGTCATTTAAGTACAGCACAATATTTGATATCCTCGGACAATGGGGAGCAGCTATGAGACAGAAAAACAGCCAGAGGCAGCAATTTCGGTGGCGGCAAATCTTATTTGACAAATATGGTAAAGGCCCTTTTAGGCATACATTTGGTGACATGAAGTAAACGCTGATATTTATCACATATTGACATTAAGGAGCACTCGAGCCGCTGTGTTAGCAATTTCTGTTAGCCAAGCAAGCTGTTTGGGAACGGCAGGTAAAGGACTGCGACCGGCTGTGCGAACTTTGGAGAGGAGGAAACGTAACGGGCCGGGCGCTACTCACCCCACGGGCTCTCGTCCTGGCGGGTCCCGTTGATGGCTCCGTCGGGGAAAACCTGGAGGTGATATCCCGTCCGGCAGTACAACTGCACCACGCGAACCATCTGCCACCTCCGGGACAGGTTCTCCCAAAAGGCGAAGTTGTTCTCGGAGTCCCTGGGCCAGCGCTCCAGGTCGGCCTCCGTCCACAGGTTGTTCCCGGCCTCATCCTGCCGACGCCCCGACCAGGCCGCCGACGGCAGGCAGGCCGCCGCCGCCACCAGTAGAACAAGGCGAAAATCCATGTCGGCGCGCTACGTGTGTCACATGGATGCCACTAGGCTGTGGGTCTGGTAATAGTAGGGAGAGATCTCAGTCTAGTCGGAAGCTGGGTCTTTCCCCGGTCGGTACGGTACTAGTACTGCTGTACTGCTGCCGTGGTCGTAGCTAGTGGCACTGTGACGGGGGAGGTGTTTGCATTATGCTTATAAGCACATTGACAGGCGTTGGGCGTGACCCGGGTTACGTCGTTCACCAGAAATCGGAACCGCTTCCGGTGTCACCACCTCTCTCGTCGCAGAAGCCTCCCGTTAGCTCAGCTCTGGGCACAGGTACAAAGGTGGCCTTTGGAAGGGTTGGCGGGGAAAAAAAGGGCGTCCGACTAGTGCTCGGAAGTGAACTTTTTCCGTGTCGCGGTGGTTGTTTTTTTGTTCCACATATGGAACCATTTTCTTACGCCTAGAACTTGGCTTGTAGCATGTTCTATCGTGTTTCTCCCATGCACCCCTGCAGCCCTGCACTCAAGATGTGCCACCAGCTTACAGCTAAACAATCCACGTCCCAACACACCAGGATGTATTGTTAATTTGTTTCGAGTGAACCGAGGACTAATCCGCGCCCTCTCTGCCGCCCTGCCGCATGTAAACATGGATAGATGGAAACAAAAATTAAGAGTCACTTCAAACACCAGCCAGCCGAACAGATGTATTGCGCGTTTCTGAAGTGAAGCGGCTCCCGTTCGTACTCTCCAAGCAGAGGTTTGGGTTTTGGCTTATTTTTGGCGTGTTCTTAGGCTTTTTTTATCGGGTTTGTTTTTTGCACTGGAATCCTTTTTCATGCAATCCAGTACAAAAAGGAAACCCCGACTAAAAAAAACTAAAAACACGCCGAAAATAAACCCAAACCTCTGCTTGGAGAGCTCCCGCTCGCAGCTAGCCCCGTGTCGTAGCCTCTACCAGGCTTCGGGAGGCGGCTTGAAATAATAGAAATCGGTCAAATAGAGCGATAACATTCAGAGGGAGTTGGTCCGCTAGGGACTACATTTTGCTGCTCCCGAACTGTTCTCTCCAGCAAACCAACTCCCCCGGCATGTTATCTCTCTATTTGGCCGATTTCTACTCTTTCCGGTCGCCTTCCGACGCCTGGTAGAGGCTACCGTGCCGCAGAAACCTGCTGTTTGTTGCCGCAGCTGCCGCGAGGAAAAGAAAAGTTCGGTCTGCGCGGACGGCCGGAGCTTTCCGACTCGACACCGCAAGGTAAAGTTATAGCGGTATCACAGACACAGCCGCATCGCTCCGAGTCACAGACAAGCAAGTACTAAACCACGGCAAGTGTTCCGCACATGCCATGGACGGGAGATAAGAAAGTGCATGCGCCACGGGCCTATCAGAACAACATCGCCGGATTACGACTACATAATGGTTTTTCTCACTCCGCCTGAGCTGAGCTTGGTACTTTCTCCTTTCGTTTCTCCAGGCGCTTGTTCGTTTCAAAGCGAGGAATTTCTCCAGTATATTTAACCACAGCCCACGAGGAAGTAGAGGAAAACAGAAGTGAATCATCATTGCTGCAGAAAGATTGATATTTCGCTGTGCCTTGAATCTTGCCTAACGGCGTCACAGACAGCGTCATTTGTTCCCAATGCTCGGAGAAACGCGTTGATCTCTATCTCAGGAATGTAGCGAGCCTGGACAATATCAAGGAATATCTCGTATATAAACAAGGTCAATCAACAAAATGGAAACGTCTCTCTTCCCTCTTAAAAACACGCAGATTAATGAGGGCACTTTGGCGGCCGTGCGTGAGGGATTATTCCGCTATGCTAATGATGATGACATTATAATCTCACAAAATAGTGGCGGAGACGTAGCCTCTAGTATTACATAATAACACTGCGCAGACGGTAGCGGGTCGAGTCCTACAGAGAGTTGCCACCACGACGACCGAGAAAACAGTAGAGACGCTGCGCGTAGTCTGCTCGCAGCCACCACGCATCTGCCATCAAAGTTGATCAGATTTAAGTTGCCCAGGGCTTCGAGCGACATTCTTGGCTACCCCGTGCGGTTGCCTACCTGTCTCTGCGGTCGTAATTCAGCTTTGCTGGCGAATGTAAGGCAGTGTAAATGCTATAGTACTGGACCAGGGAGACTTTTTGATCTCCGTGCGTAGGATTACTTGGTGCCGTGTTCGTAAATAGATGTCACGCCTCCTGGTATTTGACCTGCACCTTCCGTGGCAATCTCCAAGCAGATCTATGGTGGCAAAAGACAACATTAAATCGGCCAGGAAGCATCCATTGGCCAGAGAGGTACCAATACGCCACCCTTGGGATGCTGCCTGGCCAATTTGTTACTGGTTGGAGATTAGCTTTTACTTTGTATCACAGAGTGTTATGTTTGGCGTGTGCTGTTGCACTTGCAAGTGAACACTTTGCATATACAGTATTTTGCAATTTTTAAAAACTTTTTGACTCAGACCTTGGCTCAGGAGCAGAGGATATAGACACGAATACGTGCTAACTCCATCCCATTCCCTTATCATGACACAGCTATTTGCCGACTTCCCCATAGGAAGCGGGAGAAAGTGGCGGGCTGGTCCACAGGAAGCTGGGAGTCTGTTCAGTTCACAGTGACTGACACCCCTACTCTCCAAGCACTAAGGTTGGTGGGGAAGATCGTTACCTTTCTGTCGGCAGTCCCGCTGTCGCGAAAAGCTGTGTATAAAGTGGGCCAAAACTATATGCCGCGTGTTTTCTGTCGCTACCCCCACCACCAAAAAACGGGGCATATATAGAAAGGTAACGATCTTCCCCACCAACCTCTGCTTGGACTCGGTATAACACTCCGTCACAAAAAAGGCGGCCATCGATGTGGAAATCTTGCTAGGGCTTGCTAGGGGGTTCAGGTCAAAACTAGTATTTTGTCCTAGGATACTAATTCCCATATCATATGAGAGCGCCATTTCTGACAATTAGAATTGTTTTTGGTAGATAGTATATAGTATATAGTAGTCCATGAGACACTCACGACCAGATGATGAGTAGAGAAACAAATGCACGCATGTGTTTTATATCATTCCGTTTATTGTAACTGAACATCAGTGCTGTCTACATGATGTTTTATTTGAGAACTTGATGTTGGTAAAGTTTTTGAATTAATTGCAAAGAATTTAGGGCCCACTTTCTGACAAACAGAAACTGTGGACTCTTTCCTATCCCTTCTCCATTCAACGCAATGAAGAACAACCATGTGTCAATCACCCACCATACAAAAATCCACCAAATCACTCCTTGTCTGCCACGCAGGGGACGGAGCACCGTCATGTTGTTTTTCTTATTCCAACATTTCATGACTGGACCTGGTGACAGTACACTCAAGTTATATCAACTTATTCTATGCTGCCAGCAACGTAGAGAGCAAATACAGGACAAGGCAGCCTACTCAGGAAAGTCGTGTTAAGTGCCTTTCCCAAGGGCAGAAGATCGGTGGCATGTCAGGACTCGAACCCGGGACCTCTTGGTTCCGAGTCGAGCACGCTGCCGCTACACCATCGGACGTCGTGTTTACCACTGCCAAGTTCACCTTCCCCGGCTCGAGTTACCGTGGATCAAAGAGCTCCTGCAGCCACGAGAGGAAAGATCATCCGGCGGAACTTCGGGAGGAACTCCAAAGTTCTCGTCCGCGCAGGAAACGACGTCACGAGCCGCCAGGCGTGAAATTGTTTGCAAATACGAGAGGGGCCAAGTTTGAACTCCGCCGTCTGAGCTGTGAACACTCAGAAACTTTGATACTTTGTTCGAATTACCATTATATCGACGGGCCCAATGGCCCGCTAGTCTTCCTGGTATGCACATATACATGTATATACAATACACAACACAGTCACTACACAATATCAACAACATATAACATACATGTAATAACAGTTACAACAATAAAATTATTTTAAAACCGATTGCACAGGTGCTACTGATAGAAATGTTCGTAACCATAGGGACCTCCGAGGACTGTGTGGACTGCACAACAAGTGGAAGGTCGTTCAACACTCTTACCGCCCTCCCTGTACGTGAAAAACTTCTTCAAAGCGTTGGTTCTGGGTTTGTCTAATGTAAAAGCCGGCCAAGAAGCAAAGCGAGTCCTGACAACAGATAAAGTTCGTCCTACGGTCGCACATGTTTCCCACTGGTCCTCCCTCCTCCTTCTTTTTATCTTCATGCTCTAATTGTGGTATATGTAATGGATACACCTTTCCTGTGCAGGACGCCCCTATTTCCGGCATGCACACGTTTTAGCGAAACGCCAAGTCGGCAGCCCACGGTCGAGCGCCGCCGTGTGGCGAGCAGGGCGCGTGTTCACGGTCCCGCCGCCACGCATAGCCCGATAGGCTTACATAATTGGCCGGTGATGGACAGCACACGACAACGTACACCGCCCTCTTCAACAGGATGGATATCAGTTCAGACTCACAGAGAGATTGTGAGGCCCAATTCCTGACAAGCAAACAAAGTATGGAATCTTTTCCCTACTTTGCGACGATAACCAACTACGTATGTCAAGCCAGTGTATTACGCTATATCGACTATACAAATACAGATACAGGCTCAATCATTGAAGAAAATGCCATTGTTTTCGGTTGAAACAGTTGGTAAGAAATATGAAGAATTACCCAATTAATTACCCACTCTAGCCACTATTCCGTGTTTTGCGTGTTTTCGACGCACCCTTTTGCGCCTTGCTCTCAAGCACTATTTGAGGAGATGTTACGTGTTTTCTCTCTCAGTGTCCGTGTAACATTACGTACAACCAAACACCGTTGTCCCGTGCACTGTGTGGTCTTGTACACTCTGCATGTCTGTGCCGAGTAAAGCGAACCAGGCGGGCTGGTGCCCCGTGGCAAACTGAACTTGTCTGTCGGCGAACGGACAAGTTCGGGTTCAAAAACAAGAATGCGGGGCTTAGAGTGCGCCCGGGGCAAACAAGGGCACTGCCCTGACACATAAATTGATAGGTAATAAATTCTTCCGCTCTTGTGTGTACACACATGTACATAAGGTCATTGAACAAAGTTTAATCTAAATGAAGAAGTGTTATTAAACATACAGCATTTGTCATCCCGGCTCGGCAGATTAGATATAGTGTGAAAACTGCAAACTGCATATGTTGAAGAAATAATGCGTGCAATGGTACGTTCTTCTGGTGTCACTGCATGTACATGTACAATAAAGACTCTACAACCATACGCAGGTTTCTTCCTTCACCAACCTCCATATGACTAGTACCTACCATCTTCTGCGTGAAAAACGCAATGTGATCATAATCTTTTGCACCAGCCACGGCCATTAATACAACATGTTTTCATGGTAGTTTGATCAGCGCTCTCACACTGTTTTCAGTTGGTCAAATATTAGCAACTCTTTTTCTAGTCCAACTAGCAAGACGTCTCTTGCGTCTTCAGTGCCACTGAGTAACCTACATGTATACTTGTTCTCTACGTACTAAGAGCGCTTCCTAGCGACTAATGTACATACTGCAGGCTTGGAACGTCATGCATTTTTATCTGAACACTTTCTGAGAACAGACTGATTGACACTGTTGCATAAAACACTCGTAGGAAAAAAGTTTTTTTAAATAATTCATTGATATCTGTCTGCAATACATTTGATAAAGAACATAAAGTACAAAAAAGGCCCATAAATACCATGGAGCCATGAAAGGTAGGTAAAGCAGCCATCCTCAACGAAAATGAAGCGTGCTGCTTGTCCAAGTAGCTTAAAGTTCAGTGCGGCTTCACTGCAGCTATCGTTTATAGCCAACCACATTGGGTAACCTTTACTCTTCATAATAAGCGTGTTGGATTCTTTTACGTGCAGAAGTTTGGCGCTTGAGGCTTTACGTCTGAACCTCCCTCATACACGGGGCCACCGGACAACATAACCCTGCCCATAATTCAACCTACCATAATGGTGGGTCGCCGACCCTCTTCTTGCCTTTCTCTGACCTTGGTGCGTGAGGTGATTCGTAAACAACATGCGACAGCGCGTGGGGACGTTTTAACTTAATAGGTTACGTATTGGTTACCTAACCGTACCTATTAATAGGTTACGTACAGGAACAACTACTTCAGCTAACTCTCTCTAAACTCACAACTGACTAACAAGGTTTTATTTGGGTATATTGACCTCTTCGTCGCCGTTACGTGTAACTTCAGAAGCCAGCAGAACTGACTGTGGTGTTCTGGGTGGAACGTCTCTTCATAATAATGGCAAAACAAACGGTCACGCCCGCCATCGCCTTGCTGTCCGTGATCGTTTTCTGTCTCGCCCCGCCTGCTTCGGCCGCTCCCAACCGGCTGGTGGCTTTCCTCATCGACGGGATGCGGTGGGACTATCCGGACACAGACCCCGAGCTGACGGAGTTTCGGGCCATGGCCAGGGACGGAGCGCGGGCGAGATACGTCACCCCGGACTTCCCGGTCAAGTCCTTTCCAAACTACTACACCATCATGACAGGCAAGTACATATAACATGCAGTCTTTGGAATGTAGTCCGAGTTTTCAGGTGCCTACCTACAATCGTACCTACCCACAACGGTCAGGCTATTGTTTGTTTACATACTAGTACATACGCACATACATAATGTTACATACATGCGCACATTAACACGCACGTAAGCACACACACACACACACACACTGTCACACACACACACACACACACACACACACACACACACACATACATACAAACACGCACACACACACGTAACATACATGTACAAATACATGTACATGTACAAATACACACACACATACACTCTCTTTTCTCTCTCTCTCTCTCTCTCACACACACACACACACACACACACACACACACACACACACACACACACACACACACACACACACACACACACACACACACACACACACACACCGTGACACACACAAACAAACAAACAACAAGTAACACCGTCGGGGTTTTTCCAAAACGCCTTCCCCTTTTGTGTCAGGTCTGCACACGGAAAGTCACGGCATGACGGGAAACTACATGTATGACGTCATGCGCAACACCACTTTCCTCCTGGGAGAGAACCCGGACTCGTACGAGCCGTACTGGTGGGAGGGCGCCGAGCCGCTCTGGACCACCGCCACTAAACAGGGCAGAAGGGTCAACATGTACTACTGGCCAAGTGAGTAGGCTATCCCTCCTTCCACTACCCTCCTTTTCTCCTTCCCTCTTTTTCACACTCCCACCTGAATCATTCGGCCTGTTCCTCCTGTCTCCTGATGTATGAATAAACAGTCGCATGAATAGTAAACATTATCGAAATCATCTCAAGGCAGATGTTTTGGTAGCTGGCACTGGCTTCAAGGCAGTATTACATTGGCAGAGCAGGATCCAATACGCCACCCAAATCTGGCAAAACGGAAGATAAAAACGCATATAAGCAAGTCAAAAATAAGTCAAAACCTAAACCTCTCCGGATTTTGGATAGTGCATGAAAGTAGTATAAGCAGTGTAGCTGTAAGGTACATCTATTGACAACTGTGCCATAAGGAACCATTCATAGGAAACATTAATCATATAAAGGTGTGTGAGAAATATGGACGAGTTCAAAACTTGAAAGTTGCCGCGGACTTAAAACCTTGCAGTACGTTTATGAATATTTCCGAAATTAATTTTATCAGGTTGGTAGAACCTAAGATATTGGCATTTCCTCATACATACCAACGAGGTTAGAAATCAAGATTTAACTCCTTGCTTATACACAGCCAGTGCTCTCTCTTCTCTCACCTTGCTTACGTTTTGATGTCTATCAGACACCTTTCTCAGAGCTTCTAAATCCCTTTATGTCTGGAACAGCCTGTGAGGTGCCCATCTTCAACACCTTACCCAACAAGTGTGAGCCGTACGTGGGTTACCCGACCTACCGCAACATCACCAACAGTATAGACGACATTGTCCAGCTCTTCAGCGAACGAGCTATCGACATGGCCTTCGTCTACTTCGAAAATGTCGACAGGTAGTACGTTGTCAGGTTTGACATACTTGTGACGTTACAGGTATAAAATGCAGTTTATCGTTATCGTTGTACTTTTGTGTAGATAGCTGTGTATATGTGAATTGTTAGGGTACGTAGAGACTGCAATCGGGTAGACCTGATTATCTAGCACATATATTTAGTTAGTATTTGTAAAAGAGGGAAAAAGACGAATTAGGAGGAAATGTGGTGCTAATGCATAGTTTGTACTTTTAGCTCAATACAGAGACTCCGGTCAAGATTTCTATCTGTAGAATCGCCGATTGTACCACAGTCTCTACCCTGACATACATATGTTAAGGTACGTGTTGTGATATTAAGCACCCCTCCAACTCTCTGTGTTAGACTAGTCCATATCTGAAGTAGCTCAGTCTAGTAGAGTAACCCCAGACTCTAGTTCCTTCTCTTTCTGCCTGGACTCCAGACTGAGCACATCCACGTTTGCCAGTACCATTACTAACCCTTCCGGATTAAAGCATCTAAAAAGGCAACTCAAGGTCTCTGTCCAAGTCCACTGTCAAGTTCAAAGAGTACATCAGTACGGCTTGCCATTTGAAGCACGTACATTCTCGGTATGATGCAATCTACAGTATCAGATGAAGTAAGAGGCATTCCATGCGTTGGAATATTCCCACACAGGTACGGCCATTCCCATGGTGTGGAGTCCCAGCAGCGAATAGAGGCGACTCGTGACGTCAACCGGTTCCTGGAATATCTCAGGGAGAATCTCCGAGTAAGTTACGTCATCTCTAGCAAATTTTTGTTGCCTGCTTCAAATACAATCAAGTGCCCTCAACGCAGTCAAAGAAAAGGTGGAAGGAATCTTTGGAATTCTTCCATCTTCCATTAATTCTTCAAGTAGACAACATTCCCTAGAAATCTAAGGGCTGCATTTCTTATTACTTCTCTAAGAGAGTATGTCCTTGTATGCTTGCAATAACACTTAGAATAGTAGTCGTTTCACTCGCTCACTCACTCACTCAGTCACTCACTCACTCACTCAAGCACTCACTCACTCACTCACTCACTCACTCACTCACTCACTCACTCTCACATGATTGAGTTGTAGTGTTTGAGGATCTCCCATCCCTGTTGAATGTAGAGAACAGGCCAGACTGACGATGTAAATGTGGTGGTGATGTCGGATCACGGCCAGGCCACGGTTGAGTACGGTCCCGAGGGCGGCTATGCTATCCTCAGCAGCTTCATAGACCACGGCGACCTGCACGGTCCCGTCTTCTACGAGACTTCGTACGTCAGCATGTGGCCAAAGGAGGGGCGTTTGGACAAGGTAAGTACTCTCCAAGCTTATTTTTGTGGTGTTTTTTTTACGCCAGTCAAACTTGGTAACTGCCTGGCCAATTTGATACCGTCTTGCAGCCACCAAAAGATCTTCCTGGATATTACAAGATAAGATCATTGCCACGGTTCGTACCTGCACTTGAGCAAGAAGAGTGAGTCCAAAAGAGAGCACTGGGCTAGTGGTCTACTTTGCTTTTAACCGTTGGTTTCTTCCTCGGTTATTTTCCGATAACAGTTACGTGAGCATACACGACTTCAGTGAATTGATGACGTCCCATAGACGGACACAAAGATTCATTCATTCATTCATTCATTCATTCATTCATTCATTCATTCATTCACTCATTCTCTCTAGTCTATGGCAATCACTCGTGATCTTTATTTGCAATCAGATACAGATTCATGTACAGATACATAGTCATGCACAGATACAGATTCATGTACAGATATACAGACTTTCCGAGTATGATGACCGTGTCAGTCCCTACACCTGAGTGAGGGTCACAGTTGACACGGTAGCCTTCGCGTGGATTTGTTTAAGGTGGATAACAGGTTGCGAATCTGAGACCCACACACTTGGGCATCCGTCTTCCCCAGCGGATCCATCGAGGGAGACGTGCTGGTTCCGGTTCGGGTGCTTGCAGCGAGCTGCCGGTGACTTGGTTACGCTCAAGTTCCGCCTTGACTACGCCAGCCCGCCTGGCGCTGCTCTCGTCCGCCAGCTGAAGACAACTGCCGTTGGAGACTTGACCCTCTAGTTGAGGGGGGATACGTGTAAAGTGCCTTTCCCAAGGGCACAACGTCGGTGCGCATGTTCGGACATGCCCCCGTGCTCCGACCCAGGTTCGAACCCGGGGCTCCTTTGTTGAGCGCCGAACGCTCTATCCACTACGCCACACGACGCCACGATTCACTCACTCACTCACTCACTCACTCACTCACTCACTCACTCATTCACTCACCTTTATATCCCTATGATTCAACCCTTGGACAAGTTGTAACGTTATGGTGTTATATCTTACAGGTGTACGCAGATCTCCAACGAGTTCCTCATTCAGTAGCTTATAAAAAGGACGACATTCCCGAGGGCTGGCACTACAAGAAAGGGAAGTACGTCCCGCCGCTGCTGCTGGTGACCACCTTCCCATACGCCGTTCGCGAGGCACGTGTTTTCTGATGGTTCGACTAGTTCCACGTATTGTTTTTCTCCATCTCTTATCAGTTTCTGCGATTTGCCTTACAATCTAGTTTGTCGTACCAAAACCTGCAAACAGGTGTGTGGTTCTTCCCTTTACCAGTACGAACATATTAACTTATCCTCTTCATACCTTGTGAGACATAACTTGATAAGGCCATGAGTTTTTTCCCTTCCATCTCATTCTAGGTCTGTCCTTGGCCACCGTCTTTACTTATCGATATCGCCAAGATAATCCCATGAACACCATGTCATCTGACACCGTTCTTCTCCAAGTAGTTTTGATTCTGCCTCCCCTCCTTTTCCCAATGGGTCTCCAATTTAAGGCTGTTTTGGGAATTCTTGTGTCATCAATTCTTAATACATGGCCAACCTATTTTAGTCTAATACCTGTAGTCCTGTACGTAGATATAACTAGTACCATGTGTGTCGTATAGTGTAGTATAATGTTTTTTGTACTCGTACCTCCAATAAGCTATCGGGCATGTATTTGCAATAAACTGTCAAAACGTTTATGGCTCTGAAAGGTACTATTAATATGTACGCGCTACAGGACGGAGTGGTGACTTCACGGAGGATCGGGATGCACGGCTGGGATAACGCCCTGATGGACATGAAGGGAGTCTTCATGGCAGTGGGACCAGGTACGGCAACAGGCTGGTTTACTATCTTAGCCCCTACCAGGCTTCGGAAGTGGCTGGAAGGAGTAGAAATTGGCCAAATAGACAGATAACAGGGGAGTTGCCCTCTTGAAAAGTACAGCTCAGAGCGGCTCCTTTAGCGGACCAACTTCCCTGGCATGTTATCTGTCTATTTGACCAATTTCTACTCTTTTCAACCGCTGGCAGAGGCGTAAAGGATTGTGTGAAGTCGCAACTGCCATCCTCATATACACGTCTTCATAAACACCTCTTATAGCAAATTTTCTGTCAAAAATGAACAGGATGAAAAGACAGAGACAATGTAAATGATTTAAACTAACTTTTGAAATGACTGACAGACTAGCTTTGTTCTTTTCGCCATTGCCATCGTTACTGTTGAAAAAAAAATCCACCCCCCCCCCCAGACTTCAGGGCCGGATTCGTGGGCGATTCCATCCACCAGGTGGACGTCTATCAGATGATGTGCGAGATAACTGGCGTCTCCCCCCGCCCACACAATGGTTCCGTCCTGAGGATCCAGGGCCTTCTGCGCCATCCAATCAGCGGCGGCGTCCGAACAGCCTCCCAGATCACGTGGGCAGCAGTCGCTGGTTTTGCTACTTTCCTTTTGTTAAGCAACTCATGTTGACATAAAAGCGCCATTGAAACAGTAGATTTCTGTGTCTAGCACATATATTCGACTGTAAACTGACGTGGGGGAAGGTATTTTTAACCAGGTAATTAGAGCAATCTAACGTCAAATTTCTGTTCTTCTTATACCATTGCAATGTGTGCTTTGTGTTGCTGCACCGTGTTCGTGTGTTGTTCTGTATTCTTACCTTCATGCAGTTGTAGATGAAGTTCGTTAGCGTTGTGTATTATTGTCCCGTTTTGTTTAGAAAACTAGACAAGTAGAACGTAACTTTACAGAACACTCTAGACAATGTTAACATTTCCATCACTTTTAATCGTGAGTCACATGCTGTTAATAACTAGTTGTGCACCTAACACTTACTAAGAGTGAACACAAAGCCATTGATAGAGTTTTATCTCGGTGTGGTGTTTTAGCACGCAAACCTATGTGAGTGTTATTCAGCACCAAGGACAAGGCAACTTGTTCTCGGATATTCTACTTTCCTGTCAGCAATCTGATACACTTTCCTGCCATTTTGTACCCAATTATCAGTTTGTTGATTTTTTTCTTTGTTTATCTGCTTGTTCTTGAAACTAATGCATTTTGTGCTGTTTCATCATGAGCTAGTATTAGGTGAATGGTTTGCCGTTTTGCAACTTATCAATTCAGTTAACGATTTGCGCAATGTGCACGAAGATATTGTGTGTATTACAATGAGCATGCCCCTTCTTTTTTATCAACTTCTGAGATGCATCTCATTCCTTCTACTTCTTGCGAGAAATGGCCTGTATCTTGTACGGCCCGGGCAGGAGAGTGGCTCCCATCACCCCAGACAGATCTGGCTCAGGCGCGCCCTCTGGCAGTTTGAAGGTGAACTGCTGCAGCAGGGACGTGAGGAACAGGAAAAGTTCCATCTTGGCCAGCTGCTCGCCCAGGCAAATTCTTCTTCCTATGTAGGGAGAGAGAGAGAGAGAGAGAGAGAGAGAGAGAGAGGAGGAGGGAGGGAGGGAGGAGGAGG
>NW_017803876.1:1119153-1136781 GCF_001625305.1 Branchiostoma belcheri
GAGAGAGGGAGAGAGGGGAGAGAGAGGGGGGTAACATCGTTAAATAAAGAGGGGAAGTAGCAATGGGTGAATTCTGCAGAGATGCAGCAATGCAAGCAAAGTTTTGTGCTCCTCCATGTCAAGGACGTCCCCATGTATGGGAATGAAGAACAATGACATGAGACCTGGAATGAAACAGCAGCACGGACACCAAATCAAATCCAACCTGCGGGAGGGCCTGGGACTCAAACTCAGACTTTCAAACTGTGTTGTATTCTATTTATGTCATACCCACCCAAGAAAACGCACCATTCAATGCCAAATTAAATGAGTGAAAATTAATGAGCGAAAATTTCGTGTCCCTAAACCTAAAATGCAAAAACATCAATTCGAACAAACGTCCGAATTCTGTATTCGAATTTTCGAAAGCGGCGCACGCGGTTAATCGAAACGCGTTCGAATCGTTCTATGGAAGCCATGGGAGCGGGATGAAACAACCGTAACAGATAAACCAACTGCAACGTAGATAAATTGTACCTTTTGCCTGTCTGACAGCACCTACCTGTGGAGAACGGCATAAAGGCCTCCGGGACCTTGACCCTCCCGCTGCCGTCCAGGAACCTGCCGGGGTCGAACGTGTCCGGGTGGGGCCAGTAGGCGGGGTCCATGTGGACGGACCACAGGTTCACCCACACCTGGGTGTGCGCGGGGATGTCGTACCCCTGCAGGCTGGTCGGGGACGAGGTGCTGTGGGGCAGGGCCAGGGGAACCGTAGTGCGGATGCGCAGGCTCTCCAGGATGGTCGCTTCTGTGTAGGGAAGCTCCTCGCGTCTGGAGTACGCCGGGATTTCGTCGCTTCCGACTATGGCATCCAGCTCGTCTTGGACTTTCCGCTGCCAGTCTGGGTTCAGCGCGAGGTACAGCAGTGCCCAGCCGAGGGTCGTCGCCGTCGTTTCCGTACCTGCGTCGAAGAGCTCCTTCGTAATGTGAGGTATGGTCACCTCCGTCACAGACATCTCCCTTCCACTCTTCTGCTCGATCTCCAGCAGGCACATGTCGATGAGATCCCGTATGTTTGTTGGATCGAAAGTCTCCTTGTGGTCCGCAACAAACTTGCCAAACCACTGATGCGACTTGTGGTAGATTTTCTCCCATTCCTTTAACATGCCGCGAAAGCCGGGGACGTGCCTCAATGCTGGGTAAAAATTTAGCGGCTGGGCGTCCAGGAATAGCTGGAAGGTGCGATCGACTCGCTCAATCTCCTCTTTGAAATTTGGGTCGTCGGGTTCGAACCGTCTGCCGAGCACGATAGAGGCGATGACGTTACAGACAGCGGTCTGGATGAAGCGGCTGACTTCGAAAGGTCTCCCCTCCTGGTCCTAAACGTGGTACATAATGATAATTAACACCTGACAAAAGCAATAAGCTGTCAAGCTCCTTGACAAGATGCAATGTTCGTATATACATGCGGTGATCTCAAATCACTTTTATGACCACTAAGCTTAGCAGGGGAAAAGTGGGGTGTTTGAAGCGCTTTCGTCAATGTCATTTCGTGCTTAACGAATAACTGAGCTGCTAACCTCATATGTACACTTAAAGGTGAAAGAAAGAAAATAAGAAAAACTTTCACAAGAGATTGAGAAGGAAACAACTGTAACATGCATATGAACAAAAATATCTAGACCATTGCAAAGAAGCAATATTTGCGTTGTATGCCCACCTTAAAACATGAAACAAGTACCCTACATTCACGTCGGATGATTGGTTGCATTTTCTCCTTGCCAACACCGAAGTGACGAAGAGCAGACAGACCAAAGCGCCGTAAATACTTCCATTTCTTGCCGTATTTTCCTAAGGTCACGCCTGCAGTAGACACAGTGTGGGTTAGTTCATGTTTATTGGATGCCGACTTTTTCGACATCCACCTGACAGATAGCAGAAAACTACGCGTAGGCCAATGTTGGAAAACAGTCCGACAGGGACGTCCTCTAAACTTGACCAACTCCTGTGGTTGCTGGTCGCCATATATGCAACAGAGTGTTTACCGGTAGCTCCCACGACGTGAAAGTACAATTTTCCTTATGCCTTGCAAATGATACCTTTCTAGTTTTTGTTAAACCCTAGTAGCCTGATCAGCAAAACATTTACCTTCTTCCCTACAGTCGAAGGCATCGGTGATGAACAGAGCGGGTCTGTCCGAGATGTGGGCCCCCTTCATGACCAGGGCCTCCCTGACGGCGGCGCACCCGTTCACAACCACCACGTCCTGCGGACCCATCCGCAGGCTGAACACGTCTCCGTACCGGCGCCGCCACGCCGTCAGCTGCAGGTGGGGCTCCCGTGGGCTCAGGGACAGCAGGTTCCCCAGGAACGGCAGCCCGGGGGGGCTGGGGGGAAACTTGTCGGGACGTCTGCGGCGTCCCACCCATGTCCGGAGACAGAGGAGAGACAGGAGGAACGTACAGACCCACACAAGGCCTGTGCTCAGGTCCACGGACTCCATTGCCATCCACTACGTGTTTGTCTATCCTGTGCCTGGCATCGATAAGATCCTTTTTAATAGCGTCCAAGGCCAAAGTTGAAGCCCGCTCTATTTACTTGCGCGTCGAGCGCCAAGAGGAGGTTATATAGGACATTCTTGGTGTGACATCACGTCGCAACTGATTCATATACCACTGCAGCGGTGGTGTCTCATCTCATGGTATTGACATAGAAGCAGTCTATTGACATTAGCTCTGACTCGATCATAGCCTTGGGAATAACAAGGTCGAAATCAACGACCAAATGACCCTTGCGTGTTCTATGTACGTGCGCGCGCTGTGTGGCACGTACACTAGTCTAGGGCCTGCATGGGGAGGGGGCTGGGGGGTATGGTAGTGACTACGAATTACGCAAAACTTCGCCGTCGATTACCAATTACGTTTAAAGTCTCAGAGCTGACTACGACTTTACGCTTTGCGGCTAATGTACTGATTACGTTGACTTTTTGGGAGGCTGCCTACGGATTACGAAGACTAAAAAGGCCTGATTACGCCTTTACGAAAGGGCATGCAGGCCCCCATAAAATCTTTATTTCTTATCTTTAAATCTTATTGACACAACACAAGTACAGCAACTTTCATAGATGACATTTACGACATAGTCGTGCAGGGTTTAACAAAATTGACAGTGGCATGCTTCTACCAAGGAGGTTTAAACCTCAGTGCTTCTACGTCTTGCGACAGATGGCCAGTATCTTGTACGGCCCGGGCAGGAGAGTGGCTCCCATCACCCCAGACAGATCTGGCTCAGGCGCGCCCTCTGGTAGTTTGAAGGTGAACTGCTGCAGCAGGGACGTGAGGAACAGGAAAAGTTCCATCTTGGCCAGCTGCTCGCCGAGGCAAATTCTTCTTCCTATGTATCAAGAGAGACAGAGGTAACATCTAATAAAAACCACGCTAATAAAGAGAGAAGAAAAAAGAGAAGCCATTCACTCAACCGAGACGGGGGCCGACATCGTCTACAGGAGAGCGTAGACGATGTCGGTTGTGCGTCTAGGAATAGCTGGAGTAGTGTGACGTCAACACCCTTGACCCAGTGTTGACTTCTCAAAGAAGCCACGTGACTGGATCAGTCTTCTGATGAAGACCAGGGTGATAGATCGAAAGCTCTAGGTGAGAGAGAAATTCTGTGTTGGATCTTAAGTTTTAAGTTTAAACATGTAACGTAGCTAAATTGTACGTTTTGCCTAGCTGCCTGACAGGACCTGACAGCACCTACCTGTGGAGAACGGCATGAAGGCCTCCGGGACCTTGACCCTCCCGCTGCCGTCCAGGAACCTGCCGGGGTCGAACGTGTCCGGGTGGGGCCAGTAGGCGGGGTCCATGTGGACGGACCACAGGTTCACCCACACCTGGGTGTGCGCGGGGATGTCGTACCCCTGCAGGCTGGTCGGGGACGAGGTGCAGTGGGGCACGGACAGGGGAACCGTGGTGCGGATGCGCTGGCTCTCCAGGATGGTCGCTTCTGTGTAGGGCAGCTCCTCGCGTCTGGAGTACGCCGGGATTTCGTCGCTTCCGACCACGGCATCCAGCTCTTCTTGGACTTTCCGCTGCCAGGCTGGGTTCAGCGCGAGGTACAGCAGTGCCCAGCCGAGGGTCGTCGTCGTCGTTTCCGTGCCTGCGTCGAAGAACTCCGACGCAATGTGACGTATGGTCACCTCCGTAACAAATGTCTCGCTTACACTCTTCTGCTCGATTTCCAGCAGGCACATATCGATGAGATCGCGTATGTTGGTGGGGTCGAAAGTCTCCTTGTGTTCAGCAATGAACTTGCCGTACCACTGATCAGATTTGTGGTCCATCTCCACCCATTCCCTGAACATGCCGCGAAAGCCGGGGACGTGCCTCAACGCTGGGTAAAAGTTCAGCGGCTGGGCGTCCAGGAATAGCTGGAAGGTGCGATCGACTCGCTCAATCTCCTCTTTATATTCCGGGGCGTCAGGTTCGAACCGTGTCCCGAGTACAATAGAGGCGATGACGTTACAGACAGCGGTCTGGATGAAGCGACTGACTTGGAAAGGTCTCCCCTCCTGGTCCTAAACGTGGTACAAAATGATAAATGCATTGATGCCGTACAAAAGGCAATGTTTGGAAATACACGAGCGGAAATCTTTTATTATGACCACTATTATAAAGCGTAGCACGGGTCAGGGGGAGGTGTCTGAAGCGTTTTCGTCAATAACTGGAGCTGCGCTGGTGTCAGTAGTCGGATTGATCCTGTGTTGTACCTCCTATGTACAATTAAAGATGAAAGGAACAAAAAAATGAAAAAAAGCTTTTGCAAAAGAATCAGAAGGAGACGTCGGCAATTGCTATCACAAGTGCTACATGAGCAAACAATGCGATGTGTGATATGTCCCTTATATAGTGTTCTCACCTTAAAACATGAAACAAGTACCCTACATTCACGTCGGATGATTGGTTCCATTTTCTCCTTGCCAACACCGAAGTGGCGAAGAGCTGACAGACCAAAGCGCCGAAAACTCTTCCATTTCTTGCCGTATTTTGCCATTATTAAGCCTGTAGTAGAAAAATAGTCTGAGTTAGCCTTGTTGTTAGCCTTCTTACCTGTGACGGTTGTCAGTGACTTTGACATTGTACCAAGGTATAAAGAGGTTGGACGTTGACCTCAAGCATGTATTTACGGGTCATGCCATTCTTGGTCGATCAGCATGTTTGCACCCATAGTTCCAAATGTTCGGACGTGTATGCTTATATCATAAACTGATTCAGAAGAGGTAACGTACGGAAGTATAAAATCAATCCATGAAAAATTTTCATGTTGGAAAAATCACATACTGACGTACATAATCACAAATGTGTGATGTAACTACAATACGACTTAATTTGTAAACTTTGTATATATGTCTTTAAACTTCTCATTTGTTCTACCGGGATTCGCTCATTGTTGTAAAGGTTGATTAGTCTGATCAGCAAAACGTTTTAATTACCTTCCTTACAGTTGCAGACATCGGTGAGTAACAGAGAGGGTCTGTCCGAGAAGTGAGCCCCCTTCATGACCAGGGCCTCCCTGACGGCGGCGCACCCGTTCACAACCACCACGTTCTGCGGACCCATCCGCAGGCTGAACACGTCTCCGTACCGGCGCCGCCACGCCGTCAGCTGCAGGTGGGGCTCCCGCGGGCTCAGGGACAGCAGGTTCCCCAGGAACGGCAGCCCGGGTGGGCTGGGGGGAAACTTGTCGGGACGTCTGCGGCGTCCCACCCATGTCCGGAGACAGAGGAGAGACAGGAGGAACGTACAGACCCACACAAGGCCTGTGGTCAGCTCCACGGACTCCATTGCTATGCAAGACGTTATTTTATCGCCAGACAAATCGATTCTGGCGGCCACCGGAAAATAGGCCAAAGTTGAATGACCCTAGCTTGCTCTACTTTTCGACATATTTACTCGCGACATATAATTTACATCTAACGTTACATCATAGTTATTTTTTCTAATCAGTGCAAAGTGAACCTGATATTAACATCGTATATAGATGATTTTCGGTTGAATATAATGCCACATCAATTCCCCTCGCTTAATTACACATAAGCCTATCAAATACATTCTACATAATGGTCAAAAAGTAGAAAATCTCTAAGAGGAGTTCAACAAGAATCTGTTTACAGCAGTCTTGAACTTCGGGTTTAACAAAAACTAGAAAGGTAACATTTGCAAAGCATATCCATAATGTTTTTATGTTTTGTTTCTTAGTCCTCTTTAGAAATCAGCTCATGTAGCTAGTAAGAGAGTAAGAAAAAAAATAACCTTTAAATGGGGATGGTCTAGGTCAATAAAACACTATTCTGTTTATTTTACTCAAGTACATTCATATAATGTGTTATATGCTGACCATCCCCTCCAACTCTGTCCTGCCACTTGCTACATTATCTAGTGCCTCTGTACAGCGCCAGTTACCATGGTGACTGTCGTCTGGTGCAGGTCATTGACCTTTTTCTTTGGAGAAGAAGAAGAAACAGAGCAAAAACAATATAGTTTCTTTCTAGATCTGCGAAGGTAATTATAATTATATAATGGATAATGACAGGCTATTTATATATGCTAGGGACCCGTAGCAAATCGGACGGAGCCCAGGCTAGATCATACATTGTAACGGCCATGGAAAAAACAAGTCAAAGTCGAAGAATCATGAGAACGCTTGCTCTATTTACTCACGTCAACGTATAACACGGCCAAGATAGACTGCTCCAGTGGAGTAAAAGTCAATAACGTTATCATGGTTTGTTAAACACTGCAACAAGTAACCGTGACATAACGTTACAACTTACATGTCATCTATGAAAGTCGGTGTACTTTATTTCGATGTATGCGTAGTTATAACGTTATGTGCCAAACAGCGCGCACGTACCAGCGTTCAACTTGAAACATGATGGAGCACGTAAGGGTCATTTGTTCTTGGACTTTGGACTTGTTATCCCCAGCGAGAGTTGCAACGACCGAGCCGGAGCCAATAATAGCAGGCTGCTAGTAAAATAACGAAGTGCACGACAATGCCACCAGGTCACATGAATTGGTTGCAACCTAGACGAAACGTTACACCAATATATGATCATATACACCAAGGGGGTCCTAAAATAACCTCCTTGGTTACACGGCACGCATACAGAAAGTGTACTAAAGGTCATTCGACTTTGACCTGTTTTTCCGTTGTCTGCATTACGGTACAAAATAACGTAATTAGTGCGTGACAATTGAGTCCGTGGACTTGACCACAGGCCTTGTGTGGGTCTGTACGTTCCTCCTGTCTCTCCTCTGTCTCCGGACATGGGTGGGACGCCGCAGACGTCCCGACAAGTTTCCCCCCAGCCCCCCCGGGCTGCCGTTCCTGGGGAACCTGCTGTCCCTGAGCCCGCGGGAGCCCCACCTGCAGCTGACGGCGTGGCGGCGCCGGTACGGAGACGTGTTCAGCCTGCGGATGGGTCCGCAGGACGTGGTGGTTGTGAACGGGTGCGCCGCCGTCAGGGAGGCCCTGGTCATGAAGGGCGCACACTTCTCGGACAGACCCGCTCTGTTCCTTACGGAAGCTACTTTCGCCAGGAAAGGTAACGTTAAATCTATTTTGATATGTTATCAGCTTTTCTGTCCCTTTCCTGGGCTAACAATGCCGACGCGTGCTTAGCCTCACCCACATCTCCAACCCCAACCAGATACATGTATTTTGGTGGCTGTAAAGGCAGTATCAGATTGGTCAGCAGGCTGTATCCATGAACCATTTACCACTCCATTAAAGTTGGCATACTACTGAAAAAGATATCAATACATGATAACGGGTGCGCCGCCGTCAGGGAAGCCCTGGTCATGAAGGGGCCCACTTCTCGGACAGACCCTCTCTGTTGCTCACGGAAGTTACTTCCTCCAGGAAAGGTAAATCTATGTTGTTAGCTTTTCTGTCCCGACCCTTCATGAGCTAACATTATAACATTGCCGACCCGTGCTTGGCCGCAATCGCACCCACCCACATCTCCACCCCCAAGCAGATTTTGGTGGCTGTAGAGGCAGTATCAAATTGGCTAGCAGGCTGCATCCATGTACCATTTGACACTCCAGTAAGGTTGGCTTAAAATAGATATCAGTACAAAAAAGAGAGCCAGATAAAAACGCCTATCACACGCCAAAAAATTAGCCTAAACCTCTGCTTGGAGAGTTCGAGGAAATAGCCTATATACTGCCCCTGGCAACAGCCTGGCACCCAGGCTATTAAGTCAGTGTATTTACGAGTACACACAAGATAAAATGGTTCCTACAAAGAGTTGAAAAGATCTGTTTTTTTTACTATAACGTTAATGACAAAATGAAGCTTGTTGACCTCCGGGCTGTGTCATGACCGAGCTGAATGTTTTTTTCGACCTTTATCTAACCTTGAAACCGTAACGTTACAATGTTCTACAGGAATCATCTTGCGAAAGTATGGAGATGACTGGAAGAGCTTCCGACGTTTCGGTCTGTCCAGTCTTCGCCACTTCGGTGTCGGCAAGAAAACACTGGAGCCCAGCATTCAGCAGGAATGCCGCCGACTTTGTCAGAGCTTTCAGGTAAGTCTATTATCTTAAGTCATATAACAAGGAATATTGCATGAACGAATTAATAAAGGATAACATGTTACATATAGAATACTAGTAAAGTTACACCGTGTTGTATTTTATTTACATCATACCCACCCGAGAAAAAAAAACTCAATTTCAATGCGAAATGTGTGAAAAGTTGAGAAAATTTGGTGTCCCAAAGCAAACAAACAAACAAACAAACAAACAAACAGAGAAACAAACACAAAAAGAAATTGTAACAAGATCGATACCAACGTCCGAATCCGTATTCGAATTTTCGAAAGCGACGCACGCGAACAGGTGAAACGCGTTCGAATTATTCTATGGAACATTCGAATTATTCTATGGAACATTCTACGTCTCACTGACAGGGCCACATTTTTCTCTTATAGGATATGGATGGAAGGCCTTTCGATGCGAGCCGCCTCCTTCAAATTGCCGTCGGCAATGTCATCAATACCATTGCAATCGGAAGACGGTTTGAGACAGATGATCAGGAGTACGAGGAAGAACTGAGGAGAGTTGACTCCGCCTTCAAGCTGTTTCTTCAGGCCCAGATTCTGAACTTTTATCCCACACTACGATATGTTCCCGGACTTCGTGGCATGTTTAACAAGTGGAAAGAATGTGCCTTTCAATCACTTCGGCGGTATCAAATGATAATCGACCACCACAAGAAGACGTTCGACCCTTCGGAGACCCGGGACTTAATTGACATGTGTCTGCTGGAACTGCACAAAAGAAAGGGAAGCGAAAGCTTCATGAGAGAGGATAACGTGCTGCACATCGTAGGTGATTTCATAGTGGCAGGTACGGAAACGACGGCGACAACTCTGTCCTGGGCACTGCTGTACCTCGCGCTGAACCCAGCCTGGCAGCGGAAAGTCCAAGAAGAGCTGGATGCCGTGGTCGGAAGCGACGACATCCCGGCGTACTCCAGACGCGAGGAGCTGCCCTACACAGAAGCGACCATCCTGGAGAGCCAGCGCATCCGCACCACGGTTCCCCTGTCCGTGCCCCACTGCACCTCGTCCCCGACCAGCCTGCAGGGGTACGACATCCCCGCGCACACCCAGGTGTGGGTGAACCTGTGGTCCGTCCACATGGACCCCGCCTACTGGCCCCACCCGGACACGTTCGAGCCCGGCAGGTTCTTGGACGGCAGTGGGAGGGTCAAGGTCCCGGAGGCCTTCATGCCGTTCTCCACAGGTAGGTGGTGTCAAACTGTCAGTAGTTAGTGAAATCTAACTACATAACAGTTGGTAATGATCGTCTAATGTTTCTAACGCATTGCTCTCTGTCTTTCCAGGTAGGAGAATTTGCCTCGGCGAGCAGCTGGCCAAGATGGAACTTTTCCTGTTCCTCACGTCCCTGCTGCAGCAGTTCACCTTCAAACTGCCAGAGAACGCGCCTGAGCCAGATCTGTCAGGAGAGATCGGCGTCACACTTCTGCCCAAACCCTACAAGCTGGAAGCTATTCCCCGCAAGCCTTCAATGTAATCTTGAAGAGCAGACCAATAAGCAAATATTTTTTTAATTTTTCAAATCCTAAATTTCAAGTCAGTCCATTGATCTAAAGTGGCATTAATCAAAGTTAAAAAAGACTTTCTGTTGACAATACGTCTACCCAATTGGAGTCTTTCCTCTGACATATAACGTTACATATGTCTAAAACAAGAGAATCGTGTATGGCATGTCTAACCACAAATACAAACATATAAATGACAGCATTACTGTATATTGCTTTATTGACAACAATGCAAGACACATACTGTGTAACACACAGGACAAGTAATGTACAGATATGGTGATCGATAAATAAAAGGCTTTCAAAGCTGGGATCGAACCCACGGCCCCCGGGCGCCAGCTTACAATTCGACGCTTCTACCGAATCGGCTAAAAGGTCTAGACCCATCGGCCGGGTCAGTTGGTAGCCCCTATAAACCCCACACTGTTACGCGCATACAAACCTGGCCAAACCTGTTTTCACGTTGTCTGAATTTCGGTAAAATAAATTAGTGCGTGGCAATGGAGTCCGTGGAGCTGACCACAGGCCTTGTGTTGGTCTGTACGTTCCTCCTGTCTCTCCTCTGTCTCCGGACATGGGTGGGACGCCGCAGACGTCCCGACAAGTTACCCCCCAGCCCCCCCGGGCTGCCGTTCCTGGGGAACCTGCTGTCTCTGAGCCCGCGGGAGCCCCACCTGCAGCTGACGGCGTGGCGGCGCCGGTACGGAGACGTGTTCAGCCTGCGGATGGGTCCGCAGGACGTGGTGGTTGTGAACGGGTGCGCCGCCGTCAGGGAGGCCCTGGTCATGAAGGGCGCACACTTCTCGGACAGACCCGCTCTGTTCCTCACGGAAGCTACTTTCGCCAGGAAAGGTAACGTTAAATCTATTTTGATATGTTATCAGCTTTCCCTGTCCCTTTCCTGGGCTAACAATGTCAATGCCGACGCGTGCTTGGCCGCACCCACATCTCCAACCCCAAACAGATACATGTATTTTGGTGGCTGTAAAGGCAGTATCAAATTGGTCAGCAGGCTGTATCCATGAACCATTTACCACTCCATTAAGGTTGGCATACTACTGAAAAAGATATCAATACAAGATAAAAGATGAAACGCCTCAAATCACGCCAACAATTAGCTGAAGCCTAAACCTCTGCTTGGAGAGTATGAGGAAATAGCCTATATCACGTGTCTATATTATACATGTAGTGTCCCTGGCAACAGCCATGCACCCAGTCACTGTATTTACACACAAGATAAAGGGTTCCTACAAACAAAGAGTTGAAAAGATCTGCGTTTTTTCCTCAAGGTATGGCAAAATGACGTCGACAGCCGTTCTCTATGTCATGGCTGAGCTGAATGCTTTTATAGAACTCTACTTGAAACCGTAACGTTACAATGTTCTACAGGAATCATCATGCGAAAGTATGGGGACGCCTGGAAGAGTTTTCGACGCTTCGGTCTGTCCAGTCTCCGCCACTTTGGTATGGGGAAGAAAACACTCGAGCCCAGCATTCAGTGTGAATGCCGCCGACTTTGTCAGAGCTTTCAGGTAAGTCCATTATCTGAGTGAGTCATATAACTATAACTGGTACGTGATATTGCAGATACATAAAGAATAGAATACATCGTGTTGCATTTTATGTCATACTCGCCCGAAAAAATATTTCGATGCGGAATGTGTAAAAAAATTGAGAAATTTTGGTGTCCCTAAACAAAGAAGAAATTGTAACAAGATGAATTCCGAAGTTCGAATCCGTATTCGAATTTTCGAAAGCGGCGCACGCGAAACGCATTCGAATTATTCTATGGAACATTCTATGGAACATTCTATAGGACATTCTATGGGACATTCTATGGAACATTCTATGGAACATTCTATGGAACATAAAAGATTGTACATCTCCATCCCACATTTTCTTTTCATACATAGGATATGAATGGAAGGCCTTTCGATGCTAGTCGCTTCCTTCAAATTGGAGTCGGCAATGTCATCAATACCATTGCAATCGGAAGACGGTTTGAGACAGATGATCAGGAGTACGAGGAAGAACTGAAGAGAGTTGACGTCACCTGCAAGCTGTTTCTTCAGGCCCAGATTCTGAACTTTTATCCCACACTACGATATGTTCCCGGACTTCGTGGCATGTTTAACAAGTGGAAAGAATGTGAAGTTCGCTTTCTTCGGCGGTATCAAATGATACTCGACCACCACAAGAAGACGTTCGACCCTTCGGAGATCCGGGACGTAATTGACATGTGCCTGTTGGAACTGCACAGGAGCGAAAGCTTCATGAAAGAGGATAACATTCTGTACATTGTGAGTGATTTCATAGCGGCAGGCACGGAAACGACGGCGACGACTCTGTCCTGGGCACTGCTGTACCTCGCGCTGAACCCTGCCTGGCAGCGGAAAGTCCAAGAAGAGCTGGATGCCGTGGTCGGAAGCGACGAAATCCCGGCGTACTCCAGACGCGAGGAGCTGCCCTACACAGAAGCGACCATCCTGGAGAGCCAGCGTATCCGCACCACGGTTCCCCCTGTCCGTGCCCCACTGCACCTCGTCCCCGACCAGCCTGCAGGGGTACGACATCCCCGCGCACACCCAGGTGTGGGTGAACCTGTGGTCCGTCCACATGGACCCCGCCTACTGGCCCCACCCGGACACGTTCGACCCCGGCAGGTTCCTGGACGGCAGCGGGAGGGTCAAGGTCCCGGAGGCCTTCATGCCGTTCTCCACAGGTTGGTGTTGTCGATCAAACTGCCAATAATAATCGAAACGGTTTATTTTTTAAGCTACGTTACAGTTAGTAACGTAGCTACGTTACAGTTAGTAACGTTATGCTATGTTCAGTGCATCTAGATCAATGATTCGTAATCAGTTTCTTTGGAAAAAGTTACATTTTTGCCTTCATGACACTGCTTCTGTTGGTATTGGAAACATTCTGCAGGAATAAAATTACTTAAAGAATGATGTATCTAAAAGTAGATCCATTAAGGACTTGTTATGGCACAATCATCTACCGTTTCAACTACAAATGTACTTCAATATTGCTCCATCTCTGTGCAGGAAGGAGAATTTGCCTCGGCGAGCAGCTGGCCAAGATGGAACTTTTCCTGTTCCTCACGTCCCTGCTGCAGCAGTTCACCTTCAAACTGCCAGAGGGCGTGCCTGAGCCAGATCTGTCTGGAGAGATCGGCGTCACTCTTCAGCCCAAGCCCTACCAGCTGGAAGCTATTCCCCGTAAGGCTTCACTGTGATTTTGGCGAGTACATTGAGGGGAAAACAATCATTCTTTCAAAATGAATATGCTACTGGTTGTGTACCATATTCCTGCCAACAACTCAAGAGGTTGGAGGCTCCTTCTTTTGAGTGCCCATCCATTCATTTCACATTCATGTATATATATATGTCATGTCAGGGTATAGACTCAAATCTGGTAGAATCCAACCTTGATCAACAAAGAATCCGATCTGGATGTTATAAATTTGTTAGGTTTTGTCATGGTGTCTTAATTTTTTACCTCCTTTTTTCTTCAAATTTTCAAATAGTAAATTTCAAGTCAGTCCGTGGCATGAATGAAATTTGTAAAGACTTTCTGTTGACAGTGAGTTTATCCTTGGTCTATCCAATTGGAGCCTCTCCCCCGACATATACATATGCTTCCAACACTAGAGGTGTAAATGACATTCTATTCTATTCTATTCTATTCTATTCTATTCTATTCTATTCTATTCTATTCTATTCTATTCTATATGATACTGGACAAAGCCCTATCTAGGGCATCCCGCCCAGTGACATGTGACTTGTCCAACCACAAATACAAAAGTACAGATGACAGCATTACTGTATATTGCTTTATTGACAACAATGCAAGACACATACTGTGTAACACACAGGACAAGTAATGTACAGATATGGTGATCGATAAATAAAAGGCTTTCAAAGCCAAAAAGATCAAGGGACTTTTAAATACATGTCAATAAAAGTGTTAATAGAGACATCCCAAAAGTGGGCTTTGTTAAAATACTCCTATCCCTATCCTACCTTCTACCGCCTCTCTCTACTTGTAAGCTTTCATGCAGAGCACCTGAATATAATGAATTTGTAAGTATGAAGCTCAGTCACAATACTAAAGTCGTTAGATATTTACAAAATGCCATTTACATAAGTATAAAAGTAAATTTTGCTCCTCAGGACATGATTAAGACGCTATTTTCTGTACAAAGCTATAATCCATGTAGTACTGAACATAAGCAATATTTCTTAAAAAGGCAGTGTCTACATGTCTGACACATATTGATATAATGTCAAATTAAGTACAATTGCCACAGGACAACAAACTGCTGTCACAGTTCTTTTTACACTACTTTGCTACAACATGAGCACGCTATTGCTACAACATATTTACAGATCAAAGTACATATTGTATCCAAATTGGCAATTTGATCAACTTATTGCCTGTCTTTCTATCTATTATAATGCCAGTGTCAGTGTTCCAATGCTGGGTGCACAAAATAGTGATCAACAAACTGCAGCAAAAAAATCATGTATGCATTTATCTAAATTTTAATCTAGCCTATCTACTTCAATTGTCAGTTTTTGCAAGATAAAATTTTGTGATGTACTCTGCTTGAATAAAATTTCTTGTATTTCACTGATTTGCACTTGTCCTTATGAAATGTGATGGACAGTGGTGCAGGCAATAAGTCTACATAAGACACAAGGAAATTTGAAGTAAAAATTCATTCTGCACACATATATATTGTACAGCGACAACATATCGAATCCACTTATCGTATAATACATTGTACATACTTCTACCACAGGAGATATGACAAGCTGCCAGTGTCTTTCCACTGACAAGTGCAGTTGCATTTGTTCACCTTTTAGCAGTCTGAGTAGCTTAGTACATGTAATACACTTGATTTCACTGTATACCTCGACTTGTACATCTTTGACTATGAAGACGAAATATATACCTGGACATGGATTTAACAGTGCTACAAAACTGTAAACAGTGGAATAACATTTTCTAATGACAATTTTGAGTAATTAATGAGTAATTAGACCATCAGTATATGTCACATATCACTCTCTTCATTGAAAAGACCTTTCAACACCTTTGCAACAGATAAACTCAAGTATATATACTTTGTTCGAGTATCAAAAACTATCATAAGAATGTCTTCACTGCATGTTTTCGTCTCTCCTTCACAAGTACAAATACCAACACTACAGGTTACAGCAGGTCCTCTTCTACCAAGTTTTACACCTGTAAATAATGATTGTTGGTGTTGGCTACCTGTCAGTGCTTGCAGAAGAAAATATACGGAATTCCGGAAGAAAAACGGCACTCTGGCAGCTAGAGTACAGGTCAGCATTGTCAGTTGGACTTGGGAAGTTTGAGCCATGATACATAATGGAGTACTAGACAAGTACTAAGAGAGCTTTTGCATGGCCTCCACTAGCCTGCTTACCAGACCACAAATAACAGAGAGGATAAGGACTCAGGAGCTAAAATAGGTTTGGTAACAACCCGGCTAGGCCTCCACACCACAGAAAATGGTCATACTTTTAAGTATATGGCTATCTAAGAGACTGCCATACACCTTGGCAGAGAATTCGATTTTTACCTACTCCATTACATATATATCTACAGTCTAACTGATGAACGAAACACTACCATGACCAGGCATTTTATGTATGTATGTTTTTGTCGTTGCCTTGTTTTCTATCGCACTAAATCAAAATGTGCATATCCCCCCACCCACAACGTTTCTATACATGCGTCATCATTCTAGGTTTTTTAGCTGCCTCTGACGCTCGTGAGGCGCGGGAAGCTATGCTGGCGCGCTCGTAGGAATGCTCGCTGACTGCGGGGTAGCTGGAGTAGTTGTTGTAAGGGTTGCTGTACAGGTTTCCGTTCTTGTAGTCCTGGTAGGTTCCACCAGGGGGCGTCCATGGGGGAGGTGCACCAAGGCTGGTCTGCAGAGGGCAAGAAACAAGTTTATAAAGCTGATCTTTTATATGTGATTGAGTTACTGTAAGTGAAATAGCCAAGCTCATGATATACCTGTTATTTATTTAAACGTGACACCAAAAAGCAAACCTTACAGCAGGAATAAAACTCCCAGAATTACAAGAAGTTTGCATACACAAATTACAACGGACGATACATCCCTGATATACATTTATAATACTTCAATTTTATTCCAAGGAAACCTTTTGACTTCTGTACATGTACAGATGTGGTTTAGGAAACATAAAGCATGACTTCTGACAGTTCTTTGTCGTACAGGGTCATGGCCTGTGACCTCTCAATCTCATGTCCACGAAGCCACTCTGATGATTGACTAATTGAGGCAAGTATAGTGGACCGAATCTCCAAGCAGGTCCTTTGGTGGTTGCAAGACAGTATCAAATTGGCAGGGCAGAATCCATGTAAAAAAGCAGTATACCAGTGCAAAGGAGAAATCCTGATGAAAACAGCTAAAAATGTGTAAAAAAATCAGCCTGTGTTTACACTGCAATTTCGTTAGATTAGTAACAAGGAAGCTGAACCTACATATAAACCTTTGTTAACCTGAGACTAAACAAAGCCCACCTTTGAGGAGTAGTCCCTGTCGTCATAGTCGGCTGTGATGTAGTACTTTCTCTGGGGAGGGGGAGGGGGAACCTTGTCCTTGGCTGCTTCGTGGTCCCTGTGGATGATCTCAACCTTCTCCTTGGGCGGGGTCTCCTGCCCATCTGCTGAAGAAAAAAAATAAGATGAGGTTTCAATACAACTATCATTACATTTGACAGACAAAAACTAAGGTTTGAAGCACAATAAGGATACATTGTCTCATCATCTGTAAAGGAAATGTTTGAATTTTAACAATATTCCATCCTGCTTAGCCCCGGTTCTAACGGAAGGACCCACAATCCCCGTGCTTGTAGATCCCCGCGTCGTCTATCCTAACTGTCAATCATTTTTCTACCAACCAATCACAGGGGAGCACTACACCAAGCTCACCTCCCGGAGTCGTTGACGTACAGGAACAATACTCCAACTACTGCTTTGTGTTACTTATCAATGTGATGATTTTTTTAATTAAAAAAAGTGAATTTCTTGCTAATGCTTTCTTCTTATTGTTTTTCTTTATTTTTCTCTTCACACACTTGCAAGATCAATAAGACGATGTACAACAAGTGTTAAGACATTGGCATTGTTAAGTACATATTTTCACATTGCATATTTAGGTAATACATGTATAGACAACCAAGAGCCGCAGCATTGGTGCAATCGTTTTCTGCAATTGAAGAATGGTCAACTCGGTCAACTCGGTCCACTACCCTGGTCAACTCGATCCACTACCCTGGTCAACTCGGTCAACTCGATCCACTACCCTGGTCAACGTCGGTCAACTCGGTCCACTACCCTGGTCAACTCGGTCAACTCGGTCCACTACCCTGGTCAACTCGGTCCACTACCCTGGTCAACTCGGTCAACTCGGTCCACTACCCTGGTCAACTCGGTCAACTCGGTC
>NW_017803876.1:1136801-1138579 GCF_001625305.1 Branchiostoma belcheri
GTTCCTGGACGGCAGCGGGAGGGTCAAGGTCCCGGAGGCCTTCATGCCGTTCTCCACAGGTTGGTGTTGTCGATCAAACTGCCAATAATAATCGAAACGGTTTATTTTTTTAAGCTACGTTACAGTTAGTAACGCTGTGTTATGTTCAGTGCATCCAGATCAATGATTCGTAATCAGTTTCTTTGGAAAAAGTTACATTTTTGCCTTCATGACACTGCTTCTGTTGGTATTGGAAACATTCTGCAGGAATAAAATTACTTAAAGAATGATGTATCTAAAAGTAGATCCATTAAGGACTTGTTATGGCACAATCATCTACCGTTTCAACTACAACTGTACTTCAATATTGCTCCATCTCTGTGCAGGAAGAAGAATTTGCCTCGGCGAGCAGCTGGCCAAGATGGAACTTTTCCTGTTCCTCACGTCCCTGCTGCAGCAGTTCACCTTCAAACTGCCAGAGGGCGCGCCTGAGCCAGACATGTCAGGAGAGATCGGCGTCACTCTTCAGCCCAAACCCTACAAGCTGGAAGCTATTCCCCGCAAGGCTTCACTGTGATTTTGGCGAGTACATTGAGGGGAAAACAATCATTCTTTCAAAATGAATATGCTACTGGTTGTGTACCATATTCCTGTCAACAACTCAAGAGGTTGGAGGCTCCTTCTTTTGAGTGCCCATCCATTCATTTCATATACATGTCATGTCAGGGTATAGACTCAAATCTGGTAGAATCCAACCTTGATCAACAAAGAATCCGATCTGGATGTTATATATTTGTTAGGTTTTGTCATGGTGTCTTAATTTTTTACCTCTTTTTTTTTCAAATACAAAGGTAGTAAATTTCAAGTCAGTCCGTGGCATGAATCAAATTTGAAAAGACTTTCTGTTGACAGCGAGTTTATCCTTGGTGTATCCAATTGGAGCCTCTCCCCCGACATATACATAAGCTTCCAACACTAGAGGTGTAAATGACATTCTATTCTATTCTATTCTATTCTATTCTATTCTATTCTATTCTATTCTATATGATACTGGACAAAGCCCTATCTAGGGCATCCCGCCCAGTGACATGTGACTTGTCCAACCACAAATACAAAAGTACAGATGACAGCATTACTGTATATTGCTTTATTGACAACAATGCAAAGACACATACTGTGTAACACACAGGACAAGTAATGTACAGATATGGTGATCGATAATAAAAGGACTTTCAAAGCCAAAAAGATCAAGGAACTTTTAAATACATGTCAATAAAAGTGTTAATAGAGACATCCCAAAAGTGGGCTTTGTTAAAATACTCCTATCCCTATCCTACCTTCTACTGCCTCTCTATTTGTAAGCTTTCATGCAGAGCACCAGAATATAATGAATTTGTAAGTATGAAGCTCAGTCACAATACTAAAGTCGTTAGTTATTTACAAAATGCCATTTACATAAGTATAAAAGTAAATTTTGCTCCTCAGGACATGGTTAAGACGCTATTTTCTGTACAAAGCTATAATCCATGTAGTACTGAACATAAGCAATATTTCATAAAAAGGCAGTGTCTACATGTCTGACACATATTGATATAATGTCAAATTAAGTACAATTGCCACAGGACAACAAACTGCTGTCACAGTTCTCTTTACACTACTTTGCTACAACATGAGCACGCTATTGCTACAACATATTTACAGATCAAAGTACATATTGTATTCAAATTGGCAATTTGATCAACTTATTGCCCGTCTTTCTATCTTTTATAATGCCAGTGTCAGTGTTCCAATGCTGGATG
>NW_017803876.1:1138599-1141681 GCF_001625305.1 Branchiostoma belcheri
CTGCCAGTGTCTTTCCACTGACAAGTGCAGTTGCATTTGTTCACCTTTTAGCAGTCTGAGTAGCTTAGTACATGTAATACACTTGATTTCACTGTATACCTCGACTTGTACATCTTTGACTATGAAGACGAAATATATACCTGGACATGGATTTAACAGTGCTACAAAATCTGTAAACAGTGGAATAACATTTTCTAATGACAATTTTGAGTAATTAATGAGTAATTAGACCATCAGTATATTTCACATATCACTCTCTTCATTGAAAAGACCTTTCAACACCTTTGCAACAGATAAACTCAAGTATATATACTTTGTTCGAGTATCAAAAACTATCACAAGAATGTCTTCACTGCATGTTTTCGTCTCTCCTTCACAAGTACAAATACCAACACTACAGGTTACAGCAGGTCCTCTTCTACCAAGTTTTACATCTGTAAATAATGATTGTTGGTGTTGGCTGCCTGTCAGTGCTTGTAGAAGAAACTATACGGAAGGAAAACGGCACTCAGTCTCTGGCAGCTAGAGTACAGGTCAGCATTGTCAGTTGGACTTGGGAAGTTTGAGCCATGATACATAATGGAGTACTAGACAAGTACTAAGGCCACACCAATTTAATTTGTTGGTTCTCGGATTCGCCTCTTCGTTTTTTTCTGATTTGCAAAAAAAAAAAAAAATTTGATTCTGGTCCTGAATCAACTGAAAAATGCTCATGTTTTGCCCCCAACAGTTGAGGAAAGTCCTTTCCTTCCTAGTTGTTACAGTTTTCCCATCTATCATTGCAGTGGTTTGATTAAAAGTTCAAAATTCAATATTTAAATTTTAACCCAGCCTTTTGTGTTGACTTCATGGCTCATTCCATAGCATTTAAGCCTATAGTAGGATGCCTAGACCTGTTTTTTATTTCTATTTTTTTTCGCCCTGTCGCTTCATATTTTTTCTGAAAAAATCCGAGAACCAACAAATTAAATTGGTGTGGCCTAAGAGAGCTTTTGCATGGCCTCCACTAGCCTGGTTACCAGACCACAAATAACAGAGAGGATAAGGACTCAGGAGCTAAAATAGGTTTGGTAACCCGGCTAGGACTCCACACCACAGAAAATGGTCATACTTAAGTATATGGTTATCTAAGAGACTGCCATACACCATGGCAGAGAATTCGATTTTTAGCTACACCATTACATATCTACAGTCTAACTGATGAACGAAACACTACCATGACCAGGCATTTTATGTATGTATGTTTTTGTCGTTGCCTTGTTTTCTATCGCACTAAATCAAAATGTGCATATCCCCCCACCCACAACGTTTCTATACATGCGTCATCATTCTAGGTTTTTTAGCTGCCTCTGACGCTCGTGAGGCGCGGGAAGCTATGCTGGCGCGCTCATAGGAGTGCTCGCTGACTGCGGGGTAGCTGGAGTAGTTGTTGTAAGGGTTGCTGTACAGGTTTCCGTTCTTGTAGTCCTGGTAGGTTCCACCAGGGGGCGTCCATGGGGGAGGTGCACCAAGGCTGGTCTGGAGAGGGCGAGAAACAAGTTTATAAAGCTGATCTTTTATATGTGATTGGGCTACTGTAAGTGACATAGTCAAGCTCCTGATTTACCTGGTATTTATTTATACGTGACACCAAACCTTACAGCAGGAATAAAACTCCCAGAATTACAAGAAGCTTGCGTACACAAATTACAACGGATGATACATCCCTGATATACATTTATAATACTTCAATTTTATTCCAAGCAAACCTTTTGACTTCTGTACATGTACAGATGTGGTTTAGGAAACATAAAGCATGACTTCTGACAGTTCTTTGTTGTACAGGGTTATGGCCTGTGACCTCTCAATCTCATGTCCACAAAGCCACTCTGATGATTGACTAATTAAGGCAACTATAGCGGACAAAGTCGAATCTCCAAGCAGGTCCTTTGGTGGTTGCAAGACAGTATCAAATTGGCAGGGCAGAATCCATGTAAAAAAGCAGTATACCAGTGCAAAGGAGAAATCCTGACGAAAACAGCTAAAAATGTGTCAAAAATTAGCCTGTGTTTACACTGCAATTTCGTTAGATTAGTAACAAGGAAGCTGAACCTATATATAAACCTTTGTTCTGAGACTAAACAAAGCCCACCTTTGAGGAGTAGTCCCTGTCGTCGTAGTCAGCTGTGATGTAGTACTTTCTCTGGGGAGGGGGAGGGGGAACCTTGTCCTTGGCTGCTTCGTGGTCCCTGTGGATGATCTCAACCTTCTCCTTGGGCGGGGTCTCCTGCCCATCTGCTTAAGAAAAAAATAAAAAGATGAGGTTTCAATACAACTATCATTACATTTGACAAACAAAAACTAAGGTTTGAAGCACAATAAGGATATGTTGTCTCATCATTTTTGTTACATGTACTAGTAATTCTTTTTCATCCGACAATGATACGTGACAGCAGTGTTCTGGCCAGCGTCTGTCTTTCTTTTGATCATTTGATGGAATTTTTCTGCCGATGAAATGCAGGAAATAGTGTTTTAGATGGTTAAGGTTTCAAAATTTTCCAAAGGAGCATGACCTCAAGGGATTGTTGCACCTACTGTTTCTAGCGCAACACTGTGGGTTTTCAGCATTAGACATGATGTTACATCAAACAAAACTGATATGGCAGAAAAAATTCAGGCTGGCTAAAACACTGTGTGACAAGTTTTGAATTAATCTCATCCCAACCAAAAAGGCAGGACAATGTAACATTTCCATTGGAATATTCTTCGCTCTCAAGCCCAAACCTGGCTAATGTGTACACAATAGCATGGCCCTGAGGCATTCTGTTGAACACCAAACAGAGCACCTCTAACACTAGGCAGTGTCTAATGAGACCACACATAGGTCACAATTCACAAGGACACATACATTTGTAACTTCTGAACCTACCAGGTCATCTGTTCTGACAGGCTTGTAAAAGAAAAGAGAGGGTATACATAGAAGGAGAATACATAGGAAGACTAGAAGAACACAAGGTGTTACAAGCTTCCCTTCCCTTTAAGTATTCTCTGGTATATCTAAGTAATTATCCTTATCATAACTGCCATAGAAGCAATTCCAACA
>NW_017803876.1:1144973-1154304 GCF_001625305.1 Branchiostoma belcheri
TACCCTGGTCAACTCGGTCCACTACCCTGGTCAACTCGGTCCACTACCCTGGTCAACTCGATCAACTCGGTCAACTCGATCAACTCGGTCAACTCGGTCCATACCCGTGAGTCAACTCAGTCAACTCGGTCAACTCGGTCCACTACCCTGGTCAACTCGGTCAACTCGGTCAACTCGGTCAACTCGGTCAACTCGGTCCACTACCCTGGTCAACTCGGTCAACTCGGTCAACTCGGTCAACTCGGTCAACTACCCTGGTCAACTCGGTCAACTCGGTCAACTCGGTCAACTCGGTCCACTACCCTGGTCAACTCGGTCAACTCGGTCAACTCGGTCCACTACCCTGGTCAACTCCATCAACTACCCTGGTCAACTCGGTCAACTCGGTCCACTACCCTGGTCAACTCGGTCAACTCGATCAACTACGGTCAACTCGGTCCACTACCCTGGTCAACTTGGCCCAATCGGGTTGGGGTACCAAATTCCACCCAGCCTGAAGAAATAAGGACAGTCGTGTGAAGTGCCTTTCCCCTACCACCATTCTGCCAAACGTCGTTTTATTCTGCCTTGTAGCAACAGTTTAATCCAGCAGCCAAGTGAGAAATTATAACATCGTTCTTAAAGGATGAAACTGAGACTTCGTGAAGGAGGAGATCTGAAGACTTTCGCATAAATGATGGATGGATCGATAACACTGCCGTAACAATACGTGGCAAAAAGGATTATCTTTTACATCGTTATCCCGGAGTAAAAAGTTTATGACTCCTCGTTACAGACCCTGTGTAAGAACAGTAAAGCTGCCCAGCTGTGCAGACTATCAAGTTGTAAACCTGGATTTCCCAATCATCTCTTTATAGAGTTGTTTCCTGCTACTCAATGTCATTTACAAATACACATTTATGACTGGAGGTCTTTGCTACTGGCGTGTATTACCCGGAATTATTTACATAAAAGGTTGCATTGATTAAATCACCACTGAAGGCGATAGCATCACAGTATGACTAATCATAGTCGTAATGTGTTGCTGAATAGACTAAATTTCATAACATCACTAGGTAAGAACATATTTTTATGATATTCCTTTAAATTGAAAATAAAACTGCATGTTCCCATGTCTCCTTAGCAACAATAAATGTCAGACGTTAGAATCTATTTTGGATGTCGCATCTTGCGTCCCTTGACAGTGAGTTTATCCAATTGGAGCCTCTCCCCGACATATACATATGCTTCCAACACTAGAGGTGTAAATGATTCTATTCTATTCTATTCTATTCTATTCTATTCTATATGATACTGGACAAAGCCCTATCTAGGGCATCCCACCCAGTGACATGTGACTTGTCCAACCACAAATACAAAAGTACAGATGACACCATTACTGTATATTGCTTTATTGACAACAATGCAAAGACACATACTGTGTAACACACAGGACAAGTAATGTACAGATATGGTGATCGATAAATAAAAGGCTTTCAAAGCCAAAAAGATCAAGGAACTTTAAGTACATGTCAATAAAAGTGTTAATAGAGACATCCCAAAAAGTGGGCTTTGTTAAAATACTCCTATCCCTATCCTACCTTCTACTGCCTCTCTATTTGTAAGCTTTCATGCAGAGCACCAGAATATAATGAATTTGTAAGTATGAAGCTCAGTCACAATACTAAAGTCGTTAGTTATTTACAAAATGCCATTTACATAAGTATAAAAGTAAATTTTGCTCCTCAGGACATGGTTAAGACGCTATTTTCTGTACAAAGCTATAATCCATGTAGTACTGAACATAAGCAATATTTACATAAAAAGGCAGTGTCTACATGTCTGACACATATTGATATAATGTCAAATTAAGTACAATTGCCACAGGACAACAAACTGCTGTCACAGTTCTCTTTACACTACTTTGCTACAACATGAGCACGCTATTGCTACAACATATTTACAGATCAAAGTACATATTGTATCCAAATTGGCAATTTGATCAACTTATTGCCCGTCTTTCTATCTATTATAATGCCAGTGTCAGTGTTCCAATGCTGGGTGCACAAAATAGTGATCAACAAACTGCAGCAAACATCATGTATGCATTTATCTAAATTTCAATCTAGCCTATCTACTTCAATTGTCAGTTTTTGCAAGATAAAATTTTGTGATGTACTCTGCTTGAATAAAATTTCTTGTATTTCACTGATTTGCACTTGTCCTTATGAAATGTGATGGACAGTGGTGCAGGCAATAAGTCTACATTAGACACAAGGAAATTTAAAGTAAAAATTCATTCTGCATACATATATATTGTACAGCGACAACATATCGAATCCACTTATCGTATAATACATTGTACATACTTCTACCACAGGAGATATGACAAGCTGCCAGTGTCTTTCCACTGACAAGTGCAGTTGCATTTGTTCACCTTTTAGCAGTCTGAGTAGCTTAGTACATGTAATACACCTGATTTCACTGTATACCTCGACTTGTACATCTTTGACTATGAAGACGAAATATATACCTGGACATGGATTTAACAGTGCTACAAAATCTGTAAACAGTGGAATAACATTTTCTAATGACAATTTTGAGTAATTAATGAGTAATTAGACCATCGGTATATGTTACATATCACTCTCTTCATTGAAAAGACCTTCCAACACCTTTGCAACAGATAAATACTCACGCAAGTACATATACTTTGTTTGGGTATCAAAAACTATCATAAGAATGTCTTCACTTCATGTACGTTTTTGCTCTCTCCTTCACAAGTACAAGCACCAACACTATAGGTTACTAGTAATCTTCTGTAGATAATAATTGTTGGTGTTGGCTGCCTGCCAGTGTAGAAGGAAATATACAGAAGAAAAACAGAAATACAGGTCAGCATTGACTGGGGAGGTATGAGTATATGTTTATTTAAGAGACTGCCACACACCTTGGCAGAAATTTGATTTTTAGCTACTCCATTATATATCTACAGTCTAACTGATGAACGAAACACTACCATGACCAGGCATTTTATGTATGTATGTTTTTGTCGTTTCCTTGTTTTCTATCGCACTAAATCAAAATACGCATATCCCCCCACCCACAACGTTTCTATACATGCGTCATCATTCTAGGTTTTTTGGCTGCCTCTGATGCTCGTGAGGCGCGGGAAGCTATGCTGGCGCGCTCGTAGGAGTGCTCGCTGACTGCGGGGTAGCTGGAGTAGTTGTTGTAGGGGTTGCTGTACAGGTTTCCGTTCTTGTAGTCCTGGTAGGTTCCACCAGGGGGCGTCCATGGGGGAGGTGCACCAAGGCTGGTCTGGAGAGGGCGAGAAACAAGTTTATAAAGCTGGTCTTTTATATGTGATTGGGCTACTGTAAGTGACATAGTCAAGCTCCTGATATACCTGTTATTTATTTAAACGCGACACCAAAAAGCAAACCTTACAGCAGGAATAAAACTCCCAGAATTACAAGAAGTTTGCATACACAAATTACAACGGACGATACATCCCTGATATACATTTATAGTACTTAAATTTTACTCCAAGCAAACCTTTTGACTTCTGTACATGTACAGATGAGGTTTAGGAAACATAAAGCATGACTTCTGACAGTTCTTTATTGTACAGGGTCATGGCCTGTGACCTCTCAATCTCATGTCCAGGAAGCCACTCTGATGATTGACTAATTAAGGCAAGTATAGCGGACCGAATCTCCAAGCAGGTCCTTTGGTGGTTGCAAGACAGTATCAAATTGGCAGGGCAGAATCCATGTAAAAAAGCAGAAATCCTGAAAAAAGGAGAAATCCTGACAAAAACAGCTAAAAATGTGTCAAAAATTAGCCTGTGTTCACACTGCAATTTCGTTAGATTAGTAACAAGGAAGCTGAACCTACATGTAAATCTTTGTTAACCTGAGACTAAACAAAGCCCACCTTTGAGGAGTAGTCCCTGTCGTCGTAGTCAGCTGTGATATAGTACTTTCTCTGGGGAGGGGGAGGGGGAACCTTGTCCTTGGCTGCTTCGTGGTCCCTGTGGATGATCTCAACCTTCTCCTTGGGCGGGGTCTCCTGCCCATCTGCTTAAGAAAAAAATAAAAAGATGAGAATTCAGTACAACTATCATTACATTTGACAGACAAAAACTAAGGTTTGAAGCACAATAAGGATATATTGTCTCATCTTTTTTATAGTTCTTTATTTAAATCCAACAATGATACGTGACAGCAATGTTCTAGCCAGTGTATCATTTGACGGAATTTTGCTGCTGACGAAATGCAGAAAATTGTGTTTTAGAGGGTCAAGGTTTCAAAATTTCCAAAGGAGCATGACTTCAAGGGATTGTTGCACCTACTGTTTCTAGTGCAACACTGTGGGCCTTCAGCATTAGACATGATGTTACATCAAACAAAACTGATATGGCAGAAAAAATTTAGGCTGGCTAAAACACTGTGTGACAAGTTTTGAATTAATCTCATCCCAAACAAAAAGGCAGGACAATGTAACATTTCCATTGGAATATTCTTCGCTCCCAAGCCCAACCCTGGTTAATGTGTACACAACATAGCATGGCCCTGAGGCATTCTGTTGAACACCAAACAGAGCACCTCTAACATGAGACCACACATAGGTCACAATTCACAAGGACACATACATTTGTAACTTCTGAACCTACCAGGTCATCTGTTGTGACAGGCTTGTAAAAGAAAAGAGAGGGTATACATAGAAGGAGAATACATAGGAAGACTAGAAGAACACAAGGTGTTTACAAAGCTTCCCTTTCCCCTTTTAAGTATTTCTCTGGTATATCTAAGTAATTATCCTCATCATAACTGCCATAGAAACGATTCCAACCTCAGATTCAACATATTTCTTGTTACAACTGCTGAGAAATGCTAGGTAACAAAAATGGGATGAAAAAGACAGAAAAAAAAAAGAAAGAGAAAATAACCCTGAAATAGGAAAGCTATTGGTAAAGACAGAGAAATGTTACAGGAAGGAAGACAGTCTTCAGTAAGATGTTGTTAGTTCTTGTCTGAGGGTAGGTATATGGTTTAGAAGACATGGAAAGACACAGACGTTCACTGTGGAATTATGGTGTTGAACTTATGATTGTTTCCAAAAATTTCCACCATGAACAAATCCTGTGAAGGAGACAGAGAGGAAGCAAGGCTACAGGCCAGCAAGAGTTGTGTTGCAACTAACAACAAAGGGAAAATCAGGAATGCTGACCTCGGACTTCCAAGCGTGTAATGGACTCATTGCTGGCACCTGTGGTATGGTGGGGGCAGGTGAACATGTGTTAATACACTGGAGTGGGGGTGGGGGGTGGACAATAACATGCATGGGCACACTGGAACATACAACAAGTGGGTTCACCATGTGTACATTCAATCAACTTGTTAAAATGTTATTCAATGGATTGAAACCCATGGCATTATGTACCATTCCCGATGATGACAAACCTTCCACATCTACTGTAATACCGGTAACAATGTTAACATGAACTGATGATGTGAGATGTGAAGTTACTGTACTTCTAACAACATTGTTACCTCATTCATAAAGTTCAATCAATTTTTTCATCTACATAACAACACAAATGCGTTTACCTGTCCCAATTCACTCTATAGTATATAAAGTGGAGTGGATTCATTCCTCAAGCTAACCAACATCTACAGTGTACAATGTACCACAGTCATCCCTCAGTAAGACATCTGGAGCTGTATAGTTCCCATTTAGAACTTTCATTCAGCCTGTCACTAACTGAAGTTGAGCTGTAGTCTGCACACTTCAAAGTCAGTTAGCTTGAAGAATGAATCTACTGTACTTGATACAGTCTTCAATTTACTCTGTAGTTACACACCAACACTTGACCAGCAGAGACAGTTAACAGTGGTGAACTCACCTTGCTTCTTTCTCCGCCTGTGACAGAACACAAAGACCAGCAGGACAATCACCAGGATCAGCACCAGACCTGCAACTGCACCTCCCACTATAGCTGCTAGGGGGAGTGGCTCTACAGTGGAATCAAAAGTCCAGTCAGATTGTGTGTTACATAGTGAACCTATATAGCCATATATAGCTAACTGTACAGACTAATAACTAATAACAAAATTCAAACAATAACTGCAGAAAATGACATTTGAGAATTTAAGAATAAAAATTGACAGCTAAGGTATGTAAACATGTGTCAACGGAAAAAGATTGAGCCAATATTTTTTCTGTTTTGAATCATTTACAAGAAACAGGAAGCTGCTTCAGTCCATGCCTGTCACATTCTCTTATTCATTACATCCATTATTGTATTACATCCATAGGTGCATCATACAGATTCTGATACCAAGACTGTGAAATCAAGATGCATGGCATTCCTCGAGGTTTAAAACTGCAAGACTCAACTTCATAGATACTTCTGACTGTTTGAGGTGTATCTGCATACAGTTCATTCCTTCAAGTTTAACAGAGCAACCCGTGGGGTTGAGACAAAGCCCTTTCTGTCTCAGGGTTATAATCTTGGACATCAACCCTAGTCTGTTCCACACCGTGCAGTTATACTCCGCAAAATCGCTGGCCTGCACTTTCGAGATGGTGAGCACGCTTAGCCTGCCCCCATGCACGTCCCGTTGCTCCGCGGTGAAGCGGCCCTCCGTGCCCGAGTCCAGCATAACGCCATTCCATGTCCATGCCATGCGGGAGGGAGGGGGGCTGTTGGAGGACAAGCACTCGATCTGCCCCTCGGCGCCGCTGGAAGCGTACTGCACTTCGAAACTGGAGATTATTGGTGGGCCTAATGAAGGGGGAGGGAGCAAAGGCAAGGCAGACTTTACAGCAAGGCAATTAATTAATTGGGACTAAAACACAAGTTTGTACGTACCTTGACAGACAAGTCCAGTGGCTGGCATGACCAGACATGACACAAGACCACCACCAGCAGTGGGTGGGAAAGACACAGGATAACAGTGAGTCAAAATAACAACTAAATGAACAATATAATGCATGTAAGGTTTATCAACATGTATCAATGATAAATGTAGTTTCATACAAACATTTACAAGAGAGAGACCTTCCAGTTTTTAATCGATGATAGGGATATTTCTAGTCCTGTCTGTTTATCTTAGCTTTGATGCCAGACTGTTCTGAGGGTTAATATACAGGACAACCCACAGTTAGAACCTGCTCAGTTTGAAAATGAAGGGGTTTGTGGTAAAATTTCTTTGGGGACATGTTGGCCCTGGAGCATATAGCCTGTATACTAGCCCTGGCAACACTGGCATCCAGTCTTTCTTTTTAGTTTCAGAAGAATTGAAGAGGAAAGATGGGTAAGGAAGAGACTGCTGCACATCCGTTCAGAGATTAACTTCTGGCACACTCATGGAAGAGCCTGGAACATGACTCTCACTTTAACACGAATTCACTTAGCGAGAAAAGAAGCAACCAATTTGGCAGCATGGAGGATCAACCACAGAGATACCAGTGGATAAACACTTAATCTTTCCTTCCTAGGAAATGCTCCAGACTGCTTTTATCTTTGTTCTAAGCTAGAGCACTTTAATTGTGAGTTCCAGACTTTCCAGCACATTTGCTAGCCTGGGTTCGTCGGTAGCGACTGTTCGGGAGCGGACGTAAACTAACCAGGATGGTACCCAGGCTACACATTTGCAACCCAAGCACTTGTATGGGTAGAAGCGGGTCAGTGCGAGTCACCTGTTAGCAGAGTCAATCTCTTTAAAGATAATAGCGCTGCCTGGGGCGAGGAATGCACCTCCTTACATTTTCTTCATTTCCTGTTGCTGACAGCACCATACGGGATCCATACTTGTAGCTGTTAGTGTTTACTACAGGTTGTTAGGCACAGGTTTTACCTATCTTTGGTGCAAAGCTGGAATCCTCTTATACCCTCCAGAGAAGGCCAATGACAGATACTCTTTTTGGGTTTACTCTAACTAGGTGCACCTGTTGTGTTGAGGAGTATTTGGTTTACTGTTAAACCAATGGTAGACAGTTTTCATACTGATTTCCATATTAGATCAAGTGAATTTTTCAGTAATTTTCATGAGTCCAGCAATGGATAGATGTTCAAGTCTTGAGTAAAAGAAGTTTACATTAACATTAACTTTTGGTTTGCAGCATTTGTTACTTAAAGATCAGCGGAAGTAACATTAATATTTTAAAGTAGGCAGCTGTTACAAAACAAGTCTGTTTTCTTGTACCTTAACAGTGTGTTCATTGTCATTATTATCATCAGTTGGACTTGTCATGTTTTCAATCTCCTGCCATTTCTGCACTTTGAAGTTGAAGGTTAACACAGGCCTAATGCATCCTGTGTAAAATATGATGGTTCTGCATTTTGTATCCTTCTGGTGACTTGTCAAACCCTGGGAGTTAAGCATCTATGGATGGAAGCCAATCTGATACATCAACCTAAGAAACAAGACATTGTTACCTCCATGAAAATGTAATCTTTTTGGTCTGTCTATCTGTGTGTGTTTCTGTATATTTGTGGTCAGCTTTTGACCCCCACCTCAGCTTCTGACCCTCACTTTTGCTTTTGAATGAATTGTGATGATATTTGGTATGTAGGTACATGTAGGTCTTGTGAAGACCAAGGTCAAGGTCAATTATGGGCTTCCTATTGGTTGCCCTTAGTACTGCAGCAGAAAGTCATTTTTTTCTTTACCTTTTGTCCTGGACATGCTAGGTAGGGCCTTGATATTTTGGTGGCAGATAGCTTTTTCAGTGAGGGAAAAAGTGTTGTAGGTTTGGTCTCCCTAGCAGCCTGTTCTGGAACTGCAGCGGTAATTTGGCAGAAAATCTTTCAAAGAGGTTGTCAAGAAAGAAAGGATGGAACAACAAACATAGAGGTGCGGTGGGTGACATGCCAGTAAAAATCACAGCACAATAACACTCTGGTGATCCCTGACTCCCACACTGTTAAACATAAGAGAACTTTTCTAACATCAAACTTAGAGCTGAAACAGATAAAAGAAAAGAAAGATGAACTTGGCTCACCGTTGACGACCAGCACCACCTCCCTGGAGTCCTCGCCTGACCCAGGCACCACCGCGGTGCACACGTAGGTGCCGGAGTGGCTCTGGTCCACGATGGGGAAGCTGAGCGTGTCTCCTGTACCCAGAACCGAGGAGGAGCCCTTCTTGGTCCACATGATGGTGGGGGGAGGGTTTCCGCTCCACTTGCACACCAGCGCTGCCGAGGTCCCTCTGTCCACAATAACCTGCCCAGTCGTCTTCACGATTTCTGGCCCGTCTGAAAAAAAAAATACAAAATTTCAAAATGTATGGTTTATGCCTAGGTAACAGTTACTCAGGGCAGGCAACTGGATAGATTT